>NC_133785.1:2103819-2106794 GCF_003597395.2 Chelonoidis abingdonii | reverse complement strand
GCAAGGTTTTGGGGGGACCAGAGTGTACCAGGCACTGGAATTCCTGGTTGGTGGCAGCACTACAAGTACTAATCTGGTAATTGAGCTTATAGGAATTCATGCTGGTACCCCATCTTTTGGACGCTAAGGTTCAGAGTGGGGAATTGTACCATGACAACTCTAGTTAAGCTTTCATGCTTGTTGCCTTTTAAATATTAGTTTTTCAATGTTCTATAACTTGGCTGTGAAAATTTCCTTCCTTGTGGAGCTTATAAAACCACACAAATCCTTACATTAGAATTTTTTTGCAGGACAGAACTTAAAAACCAAGCTTAGTTTAAACAACATTTGTAAAGCAATTACTCCATAATATGGATTAATTATTTTTGGCAGGAGTAATTTTGTTATTTTTTAATAAGCTATTTAACTTTGAAAATGAAGAACTCCCAAAGTTTTATATAAGGGTTTCCTATGCACGTATGGACTACTATTTAATAGGAAGGTTGCCTCATGTATTATCCCCTTCTCACTCACAATTGCATGGGGTGATCTCCTCCCCTCATTTGTGATCAGGCCAATTACAGTAACATTTTATAAATATTTAGTTTTTCTTAATACAAAGTTAGCAGCTGAAAACAAGGAAACCAGTTAGCACCAAGTGACCAGTCAGCTCCAGCAGTTCCTCTGTTAACAGCAATCTGAAATTCTCTGCAATAAGCCACTGATTGTCCCTTATCAGTATATCAGTACAACCGACACTCCAATTCATTCATATATCAGAGTGCTTTTAAAAACTTCACCAGATTAAAAAAAAAACTACAAACAACAAATAATGAAAGTCATTTCCTCAGATCGCTCTAGGGCAAAAATATGTTACTCATCTGCAAAAGATGGATTCTCAGTCTAGTAGCTTTGCTAATCACAGTCTGCCCCAAGCAATAAAGATAACAACATTACTATAGATTTTCCTGTGGTGAGATAAGTGAAGTGAGAGCTAGAGGAAGAAAAAAAGGAGACCTTGTTACTGGGCGTGACCCATAGTCTCTTCTCTCATTCGGTTTTCTCCATCAGTGAAGCCTCCTAAAGAGCCTGAGCCTGTGAAGTGTTGAACTCTCATTCCCACAAAAGAAGGGTTTTACATGGGAGAGCACTGTGATAGAAGATTACACGATAGGAATGGTCTATGACCAGGAATGAGTATTTTCGTATGTCATCCATTAATTGGAGTGGGCAAGAAATATAAGGCAATTTAAAGGTATGATTTTCAAAAGAGTGTATGTGATTCAGGAGCTTTTCAAAATTCCACCATAAGGGCCTGATCCAACTCCCAGTGAAGTCAATGGAAGTCTTCCTACTGACTTCAATGGAGTTAAATTGAGCCCTAAGTATAAACAATATAGAATTATTGCTAAGCAATCAAGACCAAGTATACAATTTTAATCTTTAATAACTTAAAGGAGACAAAATCCACACTCCTACTCAAAGGCCTAACCAGACTGCATAACATTAGATCATAACTAAAGAAAGGAAGTTTCTCCCTTAAAGATACTCTTTGAAAAACACTTTAAAAAAACTTAGGAATTTCTCTCAATAGTTAACATATCAGAACAAATACTGGGACCATAAACTCAATAATAGTTATTTCTGGATTGAAATCCTCAACAAAAAACATCTAGAAAATTAGTAATATAAGCCCCCCGAGAATCAAGCCTTCTAAGATTATGATGTTCCAGAATGTCAATTTTTCTAGCCCCAACTTTGCTGAGAAGAAACTTGCTTTTTCAGTGCTCCCAAATAAGTCTATTTGCTTCAATGGGAACATAGCCTGCATTTCTCTTGGGCAATAATGCCCAGATCCAGGACCAAGAAGATCTTTTTTGTGGGATGAGTTGTTTTTTAAACATTTATACTCCAAACAGCATTTAAAATTCTATTCTTATTTCACATATCAAACTTCTACATTTGCCTTCCATAGTGGAAATAGCCTCTTATACCAAAAGTAATTGGATCTGCTGGAGTAAAGACAGTTATTTTCATCTTGGTAAAGAGTTGGGTAACAAGATCTGGGTTTGCTCAGCACTCTTAAGTGCGTGAACAATGTGACTCTATACTTTACAAAATATAAATCTTGTAAATATACACACTCTATTTGGCAGAGCAAATCCACCAACTAGTCTATGGGAGTGGGAATTATTCAGCCTGGGGTCCGAAGTTTTGAAAATGCACACTCCTCACCTAAAGCCCAGAGCAGTCTTGCATGAACTCAGAACAAGCCTTGACTATATGAAAATATTTTTGAGGGAAGCCTAATCTCACAGAATGCCAAATGACCCCTAATCTCCCACAAACCATGTCATTTCTGGATATGGATAGCAACAAAAAGAAAGTCAAGGAAAGTGTGGACCCCTTACTGAATGAGGGAGGCAACTTAGTGACAGAGGATGTGGAAAAAGCTAATGTACTCAATGCTTTTTTTGCCTCTGTCTTAACAAACAAGGTCAGCTCCCAGACCGCTGCACTGGGCAGCACAGTATGGGCAGAAGGTGACCAGCTGTCTGTGGAGAAAGAAGTCGTTCAGGACTATTTAGAAAAACTGGACGAGCACAAGTCCATGGGGCTAGATGCGCTGCATCCGAGGGTGCTAAAGGAGTTGGCGGATGTGATCGCAGAGCCATTGGTCATTATCTTTGAAAACTCATGGCGATCGGGGGAGGTCCCGGATGACTGGAAAAAGGCTAATGTAGTGCCCATCTTTAAAAAAGGGAAGGAGGAGGATCCGGGGAACCTCACCTCAGTCCCTGGAAAAATCATGAAGCAGGTCCTCAAGGAATCAATTCTGAAGCACTTAGAAGAGAGGAAAGTGATCAGGAACAGTCAGCATGGATTCATCAAGGGCAAGTCATGCCTGACTAATCTAATTGCCTTCTATGAGGAGATAGCTGGGTCTGCAGATGAGGGGAAAGCAGCGGATGTGTTATTCCTTGACTTTAGCAAAG
>NC_133785.1:1938748-2102738 GCF_003597395.2 Chelonoidis abingdonii | reverse complement strand
TTCCTTAGAGGTTTTTAAGGTCAGGTTTGACAAAGCCCTGGCTGGGATGATTTAGTTGGGAATTGGTCCTGCTTTGAGCAGGGGATTGCCCTAGATAACCTCCTGAGGTCCCTTCCAACCCTGATATTCTATGATTACATAAGAAAATGATGCCATCGACTGGGATGGAATGATCTCGTACTAACTCATCATTGAGAAGCGTACCAGTTTCTTGCCTCAACAGGAAATTTGCTCCTGATGTAACTCCTTTGAAGTCATAGAGTTACCAGGAATTAATCTGATCTTTGCATCTGGTAATTTAGCACTTAGGGAGAGCGTGGAATAGAGTCATCAAAATAACAGAAATGAGTTCAGGAAAACAAAAGGTGTACGGACTTAAAATAGTTAAAATACATGACTTAAAATACTCTTCAACTAGAATTTTACTACTACATATAAATTTTTGTGAATGGCATAAGTAGTTCAAAGGTGTAACTACTAGGTAAATTGGATGGAAAAGGGGATCTAAATCAACTGTTTACAAAAAAGAGTATATTTACCGTACTTTCATTTTCAGAGCTTGGAAAGAATCCATGATTGTCATGAGACTTATAGCAAATAAGACATTATAAGCAAAACTTACTTGTAAATAGTTTGGATAGCTTTCCTGATGGTGATCTGACCAATATTTAAAAAGTAACATACTTCCTTTATAGCATAAACCACTGTAACTTGAAACCCAAATTTTTGTCTTACATTGCTGACTTAGGTATGCTATCTGGTGTCATAGTAACAACCTGAATCATCTAGTACTTATTAGTAAATCTGCATCTTTGTGACTCTGCCTGAATTTGATTTGAGAGCATTCACAGACCCCACTGATATGATATCATCACAAAAATTGCTTCCACAACTGCCTCCAAAAGGTATCCAGTTCTCTGAACAACCAACAAATGCTGTGAGAACATCACCTGGTTTGTAGTTTCTGGCAAGCAGTGGGGATTGAGACTGGGAGTACGCTTGGTGTGCCCTACCCCACATTGTGTTGCTTACTTTTATTTAGTGTGGGGCTTTTATGGGCAAGGAGGCTTATCTGGTATCACTGCTTGGATTCTTGTCTGCATACAGTATCACATTGTTTCCACTCATTGCTATGGACTAATTGAGAAATTATGGAACAAAAGACATCCATTCTACTGTATATTGTACTTTGTTATATATCTCAGAGTCTTTTAGATCATTTGCTCTCAATCTTCCCAGACTACTCCACCCCTTTCAGGAGTATGATTTGTCTTGCGCACCCCCAATTTTCACCTCACTTAAAAACTACTTGCTTACAAAATCAGACATAAAAATACAAAACTGTCACAGCACACTAAATTACTGAAAAATTGCTTACTTTCTCATTTTACCATAAAATTATAAAATAAATCAACTGGAATATAAATATTGTACTTCCATTTCAGTGTATAATATATAGAGCAGAATAAACAAGTCATTGTCTGTATTAAATTTTAGTTTGTACTGACTTCGCTAGTGCTTTGCATATTGCCTGTTGTAAAACCAGGCAAATATCTAGATGGGTTGATGTACCCCTGGAAGACCTCTGCATACCTCCAAGGGTATGTGTACCCATGACTGAGACCCACTCTTTCAGATCATGCATTAAAAAGTTACTTAACTCCCAAATTCCTACTAATTCATGCTCATGCTTAGCCTGCCCACTATTTCTTCCCTGCACAAATAATAAAAACTTGATCCTGCCCATTGATACCTTCCCCTCTTCCTCCATTCCATGGTATAGTCACATCATCATTAGGGTTATGTTCTGTGCTGATGTAGGTTTTAAGATTTTTAACCATGTTTGCCAGTACTCTACTCTAAAGGAATATATTTCACCATTGCTCATCCTGTGAATCAGGGACCTCTTGGTGTCAACTGGCAGAGGGTACAGGACTGCATAAGGGTATCTACATACTAGTTCTCTATTGAAAGCCTGTGTGTCAGTCCCCATCACAATCAGTGCAAAATATGTGTACTGATACTCCGTAAGAACTTCTGTTCATAGACTGTAAATTATGTTCTTGAAGTTTGTGAGTTGGGGCTGGTCACAAAAAGGTGATAAACAAGTGTCTTTCAGGCAGGAGATGCTTAGATGGAGATTCTAGACAGGAAACAAGCAAAATTACCCTTTTTACAAGTAAAGACAATGGAGGCCTGGAAGGCAGCACTTCTGTTGCCAGAAGTTGGTAGAGTGGGGGAACTGACCCCCAGCAGGCATAGCCAAGATTTCCTCACACTAAAGGCAGGTGTTAGCGAGGTGCTTCACAACTTTGGGTACCCCCCAGAGGTGTCACACTCACAGTCCTGTCTTGATATTTTCTTGGTTTATGTCATATGGGACTCTCTGTATGTATTTCAAACACTCTCTTGCCAACCCAGTATAAAACTCACTGCCAAAAACACCTTTTTATCAGTATAAGCAGTGTCTACACTAGGAGGGTTTGTCAATGTAGCCATATCAGTGTAGACTATGGTTCAGTCTATGTTTAATTTCCCTCAGATAAATACTACTTACCTACCTCACAGGAATGTTATGTTTGTTAATGTTTATTCAACCATTTTAAAACATAAAATATATCATCATCTTCACTTCTCTAAAAAACCGTCAGGAAAGATTGAGAGATATCTTGACACACAAGGAAGACACTCCGCCATATCAACTTCTTGAAAGTCAATAGGGTTCCACAAGGAAAGTCCAGGATCAGGGTTCTGGTTCATCAATGCCTCCTAACTGCATTTTCCTCACTTTAGTCATATTCCTTTAGTAACATTTACAGCACTATCTTGTTTGTGTTACCAGAAAGCTTTTCTGCCAAATTTGGTCTGCTATCACAAACTACAATTGAAAGGATTCTTCTGTGTTTGCAACCACGTTAGTAAGAATACAATTAAGTCTTATTTTTAAAAATTAAAAAAATGTGAAATGGTATTTATTTGAAACACTAGGAATAAGCATGAGCAGAGATTCTGATGGGAGAAGGGTAGCTGAGAGTAAGTTTATGTTTCAGACAGTTTATTTATAGGGCCCTACCAAACCCATGACCATGAAAAACTTGTCACATACCATGAAATCTGGTCTTGTGTGTGCTTTTATCCTATATTATACAGATTTCACGGAGGAGACCAGTTTCTTAAACTGGGGGTCCTGACCCAAAAGAGAGTTTGCAGGGGGGGAGGGAGTCACAAGGTTATTTGGGGGGTGGGGGTGCGTATCTCTNAGGGGGTTTTGTGGGGGGGGGGGGGGAACGGTCTTTCACTGACTTTGGAGCTGGGCGGTCGGAGAGGGCAGCTGTTGGCTGGACGCCCAGCTCTGAAGGCAGTGCCTCACCATCAGCAGTACAGGTTTAAGGGTGGCAATACAATACCATACTATCCTTACATTTGCACTGCTCCTGGCAGCGGTTCTGCCTTCAGAGCTGGGCTCCTGGCCTGCAGCCGCCGCTCTCCAGCTGCCCAGCTCTGAAGCAGTAGCGTAAAAGTAAGGGGAGCAGTACTGTAACCTCCATACAATAACCTTGTGACCCTCCCCCCCACAACTTTTATTTGGGTCAGAATCCCTACAATTACACCACCATAAAATTTCAGATTTAAATAGCTGAAATACTTAAATTTACAATTTAAAAAATCCTATGATCGTGAAATTTACCAAAACAGATCGTGAATTTGGTAGGGCCCTATTTATTTGTAATGAAATATAAAAAATAATGAAGACTGAACAGTACTGTAAAATTTATTGTTATGATTAAAAAGGAACTTTTATAGCTTTACAGAATCGATGCTTCTTCATTAATCTTCTCAAGTAATCAGCTAATAAGGTGCTCCCCACTGGGGACAACAATAATGCCATTGAAGTCAATGGAACTACTAGCACACCCAAAGATATGTGCATGCATTACTGTTTGCGGGACTGGGTTCCATCTACCTATTTAAGCACTTGTAGTAGTGCTCTTCACCATAGTATCTGAACACTCTCCGGGAGCAGGTGGCTCGATCTTCCTCTCTATTTCAACTGAGGAATAAATAGAACAAACAGACACCTTTATCTCCACAACATTTAATAAACTGTTAACTTTTATCCCATGACACACACTTGTTATCATAAACTGATTTATTCTGTATTGAACAACTTGGTACTTTTCCTCCTCAGGCCAGTGGTGGTGAGACTCGTAGACACTATAAGGCGTGCACCTGTAACACTGCTCTTTTGTATCCACTATCAAACTGAAAGTGCAGGGTCACTAATCTTGCAGGAGTCAGCTTGCCATTCTAGCATGTTTAGCACTAACAAAGGTTGGAGGAGATCATAGGAGGGAAAAACAGGCCAAAATAAAAAATAGTGGTTCCCTGCTGTGATCATCCCAATATTCTTGAACAACTGTCTCAGAGAAATGAGAGCCTCCTTGGCATGCAGCCTATTTGGGACAGATAAGGGATAACTTGATGCTTGAATGTCTGGGAGTCTTCTAGGTCAAAGTGAAATGAAATGAAATCTAATTCCAAAATGTTAAGGCAATTTAGCTGCCTCTTCAGCACCTACCAGCTGTACCTGTTAAATTTTAACTTTGTGGTTGTTTATTTTAATTTTTTCTTTTTATTAAAAGGAGGCATGAAATGATAATGCAAGAATGGGACTGGGGACAGAAGAAGGAAAATTAATAAAATTAAAATAGGTTCAATAATGCCAAAAAACAGCTTTTACAAAAGCATTTACAGCACAGAAGAGTGAACATAAAATTAATGGCATCTCTGATGTGAGCCATGATGAAATTATGCTAAGTTTATGCATTAAGAAAAATTCACATACAAAACCAACATGAAAATATAACTGGATTTGTCATTTCAAAGTATTAGTATCAGATTTCCAGATAATAGGGGGTGACATACTCCTATGCTAATAAAGGGAGTTAGCCAAATAAACAAATGCTGTGTTTCTACTGTAAGGAAATACATGTACCAATGAAGCAACCTTTTCAGCACAAAAGTAATTTAATACTCAAACCGCATGAAAAGTGATCTCTATGGGAATAGTACAGCTGCTAAAATCCAAGTCAGTTTTTATTAAATCATCAAGTCTGTTTATGTAAAACAAGGCTCTTTTAAAATGACCACCAAGAGGAAATCATTTGCAAACTAAAACTGATACCTGCATTTAATTTAACGGTTGGGGTGTGAGTGAGAGTACACACATCACAGCTGTAGGTGGTCAGTATCTCTAGTCATAGGATAGATGAACAGGAGGTGAAAAAGCTACTTAGGAGGACAAATTTACTACGAAATATCAGATTCCGTACTTTCAAAACAAACAGGATAAACTGACTATCTTTCTTTTATAAAACAAAATACCTAGGATGACACCCTAGAGTACCCCTGCAAAAACATGCAAGTGGACATAAAGAGAAAATGACTGTTTTTTTTTTAACTACCACTGTGTTGCTTAGTCACTCAGAGTAGATATGTGCTCCCAACAGTACTACAAGTTTGTAATTTTAGCACTGGAGTTTTTGAAGAGAATATGCACATAAAAGTCCTTGAGGGCCTGACTAACATATAAGCTACACTAAAGGAGCGAGTGGTATACTGTATCAACAGAAGTTTCTGCAAGACAGAACTCTAAATCTTGAAAGAAAAAAAAATTCCTAGCCTCTCAAGATCTGTATTAGAATTTGAAGGATGAGTTTAGTGTAGAGAATGGAAAGAAATTCCTGCAGCGAATCTCTGGGTACACAAAACTTGACTGAATTAATAGCATTTCCATGTGTGCCAAATTTTGACTTAAACCACTGACTCCATATTGAGATATCCCAGTAAAGATCACTAGGACTTACACTACACAGTCCCAGAAAAGTTGCCAACGAAACTTTTCAAGGATACAATACAGGAAAACAATCGAGCAACGAAGAGGCCTCACACAGACACATGAGTGGTATGTACCAGTGTTCTGGCAAGGTTCAACTCAGAATCCCAGCAACTGCTGTAATCCATTAGTCGAATCAGGATGTCAGTACTAGCATGAAAACTAAGCAGCCTCTTCAATACTATACAGTTATAAAGATAATTTTTACTTTATCCCTACATAAAAGTCTTTATCAAGAAACATCAGCTATTCACACTTTACCTAATTGCAAAAGGTACCCAGTGCAAGTGTGTTAAAAAGAGGCAGGACCAGACTTCAGAAATCATTTCTCAAAGGAAGAAAGCAAGAAAGAAAGATTCTTCCACTGTACACTTTAAACTATTTCATAATGTCTCTGGATTAACAGTACAACAGCATGTTTTTCTTGGTGCCTTTTCACTGAAGATCAAAAGGAAAAGCTCCATTAAACTGGCTTCTTAATGTTGCCCATAATTTACTTTTTTTTTTTAATGTATTTATTCATGTCAGCATGAAACTCTTATGGAGAGAGACAGTAGGTGACACACTTGACATCTCTATGTAACCCAAGGAAAACCAGAAAATAGTGTAGGGAGAGGGGAGGCAGACCAAAATGATTTAATCTGTAGCCAGAACATAGGAATAAGTATTGGGTGAGATCCCAGATCCTAAAGAAACAAGAAAAAGAAGTGTCTTTGAGTGAACCAACCTTAGATGCCACAAAACTTGATTGTAAAAGATTGTACATCCAGAAATAAAATACAAGCAACTCAGACTTACTTTGGGAGAGCAGGCTGTGCACTTGTCAAATGCAAGGCTGACAGGAAGGACATTATCAAATCTTGATAAAAAGCCACGAATCTAGAAAGAAAGAAAATGTACATTCATATCCCATAATTATAGTAAATGCATTTCCAAAACTCTAGCTGAGTTAGACACATTCAGCAACGGGATGAACATCATCCTATACCTCTGCAAAATCAGAGTGGTGCCAATTTAATGGCCTCAATAGTCTGTTCTACTAAATCTGTATTGGTACAATATGTGAATTGGTTGATTTTTCTACAGACACATGAATGGTAGGACAATACAAATGCAATATTATTTAAATATGAACATAGGCACAGCACCACCTGCAGTTTGAACTTTTTAGTTAATGTCAAGAAAAAAAATAAAAAGCCAGGTCATAACTTTTTTCTGTGCATTTCCCTACATTCTCTCCCTTTATAAAAATTACAATCTGAAAATGTAAACATTGTGCATTCCCGTACTGAACGGCCGCTACTGACCTATTTGACATATTAGAAAAGTATAAACAAAACTAATACACACACAAGATTTCCAGATAATTTGATCTGATAAAATGTACACTCCGTACAGACTTTGGGCCAGGGACTGGGTCTTCCAATATGTTTGCACAAAACCCAACAGAATAACCTGGATGCTGGCTGAGGAACCTAAGGCTAATACAATACAAATAATTAACACAAAAGTGTTTTTCCCCTCTCCCCATTTTTGATTCTTGCTTTTTTGGTAAATGCAATTCATTGTTAACATCATGTTGTACCTGATGAATTGTTAAAGTAATCAACTGCTTGAACATTGAAATTCTTTGTATAGAACTAAAATTTTTTCTATTATCTTCTTAGTTTGCTTTCCCAGATGAAGTTTCCAGCAGGGGCTCAGACCAGGAATATGTTTTTAAACTAAAGTGGATTGAGCATTTAGATCGTAAACTCTCTGAAGCAGAAACCATCTTTTTACTGTATGTGTACACAGTGTCTAATACAATGGAGTCCTGGTCTGTGACTGGGTGCCGTTGCTATACAATACAATACAATACAATAATAAAAATAAAACATTGAGTTAGTCATTAGAGTTATTATAACGTTTTTATTATAACTGATCATTGTGCAACATATTCTTCCCCCTTCACACACACACACACACACACACACACAAAAATAATGCTTGTGAGGCTGAATAAATGATTACATAATTCCATTATATTTTTAATTGAAACATAACTATGCTTCAAAGTCTACATTTTCATCTTTGAAAAATGCCTCATCTGTAGACATTGGATGAAATCTGAGACTCATTGTAGATACTGACAACACTCAGTGAAGCCAGGATTTCACCCATTATGTTTTTAAAAGATAACCTTCAGCACGAGATCTGAATGTACACTAATGACGTAAATGGAAATGTTAACCCGTCTGCAGACGGGCTGAAACAATAGCTCTCTGTGATGTGAACTATCCTATTCATCTCAATGGATATTATCTCTGAAATATGATGGTATTTTAAATGTCATTAACCATTTCACTACTGAGCATTTTAGCAGAAATGTGTCTATTTGTCATTGATGGATGCTGTGGCAGGATGCAGAGGGACAGCTGGTTGCTCTAAAGGTCACCAGCATGGGGAACAGGGAATTCCAGCCCTTCTATTCACAAATTTAAGACGAATCTGGTCCTGTCCCAAAGAGGGAGGAAAAGAGGAGATCACTTCCTAGACACCACAAACAAATAAGTGACGGTCACGTTAACACCACCCTATACCGAAAACCCACTGACCGCAATGCCTACTTTCATGCTTCCAGTTTCCATCCCGGACACACCACACAATCCATCGTCTACAGCCAAGCGCTGAGGTATAACTGCATTTGCTCCAACCCCTCAGAGAGAGGCCAACACTTACTAGATCTTCACCAAGCATTCTCAAAACTACGAGACCCGCAGGAGGAAACAAATCAACAGAGCGAAACGTGTACCCAGAAGCCTCCTGCTGCAAGACAAGCCCAAGAAAGAAACCAACAGAACTCCACTGACCATCACCTACAGTCCTCAGCTAAAACCTCTCCAACACATCATCAGTGATCTACAACCCATCCTGGACAACGATCCCTCGCTTTCACAGGCCTTTGGAGGCAGGCCAGTTCTCACCCACAGACAACCCGCCAACCTTAAGCATATTCTCACCAGCAACCACACACTGCACCATAGTAACTCTAACTCAGGAACTTATCTGTGCAACAAACCTCAATGCCAACTCTGCCCACATATTTACACCAGCGACACCATCACAGGACCTAACCAGATCAGCCACACGTACATCGCCAAACGGACAACTATACGTAAAAGATAAATGGACAACAAGCAATAGCCAGAAATGGCAACAACAAAAATCTTAAAGAAACTCAACCCTCCCTGCCACAACAATAGCTGCAGCAAAAAAACTTCAGGACCAGACTCCAAATAGAAACTGCTGAACTTCAATTCATTTTCAAATTTGACACCATCAGCTCAGGATTAAACAAAGACTGTGAATGGCTAGCCAACTACAAAAGCAGTTTCTCCTCCCTTGGTGTTCACACCTCAACTGCTAGAAGAGGGCCTCATCCTCCATGATTGAACTAATTTCATTATCTCTAGACTGATTCTTGTCTGCATATTTATACCTGCCTCCGGAAATTTCCACCACATGCGTCTGATGAAGTGGGTATTCACCCATGAAAGCTTATGCTCCAATACTTCTGTCAGTCTACAAGGTGCCACAGGACTCTGTTGCTTTTTACATATCCAGACTAACACAGCTACCCCTCTGATACATAATTTTGTTGCTCCTGCCACATAATTTAAGTCTAATATGTCACAACATGTCCAATAAAATTACCTCACTCACCTCGTCTCTCACAGGATGTTCTGCTTCATACAGAATTGAAAATCAGTTGTATTTTAAATATGAAATCATATTGGTAAACTCATTCTCATTTGAATTTACCATAGTCCAAAATAATATTCCTCTCAATTGCTATTCCTAGCATAGTGGAAGAAATCATGAACATGTACTAACCTTGCTAGAACTGATGCCTAGATTTCATGCACTTATGAGACCATTACAGTACCGAAGTAGAATGGAGGGTTATCTCTAACCCTACGTGTCCTTGCTTTATAATGTGTTCCATTATAATATCAAGATCATTTTAATTACACCTCTACCCCGATATAACACAAATTTGGATATAACACGGTAAAGCAGAGCTCTGTGGGGGTGGGGCTACGTGCTCCGGCAGATCAACACAAGTTCGATATAACATCGTTTCAATTCTAACATGGTAAGATTTTTTTGGCTCCCGAGGACAGCGTTATATCGGGGTGGAGGTGTATTTAACAGATTCTAGATTGCATTAATATTTACACATTATTATTATTATTAACTTACCTCACTATCACCCTGGTATCTCTGATGGTCACTCCTACTATAGATGCTTCCAAAATGCTTGGGAGATATTGACATTATTACTGCCTTTCACCATTATTATGTTGGCCATTCTGTAATTCTGTTATGCTGGGAAACCCATAACACTGCCACAGAGTACACTCAGGTCAGTTGTAACAGATTAATACAAACAGAGAATAGTAACGGCTGGTCTACATTGGGGGGGAAATCGATCCAAGATACGCAACTTCAGCTACGTGAATAGCGTAGCTGAAGTCGAAGTATCTTAGATCGAGTTACCTACCATCCTCATGGCGCGGGATCAACGTCCGTGGCTCCCCCTGTCAACTCCACTACTGCTGTTCACGTTGGTGGAGTTCCGCAGTAGACAGGAGCTCGTTCGGGATTGATATATGGCCTCTAGATGAGATGCAATATATCGATCCCTGAGAAATCGATTGCTACCCGCTGATACGGCGGGTAGTGAAGACGTAGCCTAAGACAGCCAAATTCTCAGCATATGTAACAGCATCATTCCAGTGTAAACTGCATTGATTTTGCCATGTGCTTTGGTAACTACAGTAACAATAATACTAAATTAGCCATGTGTGACAATATAATTACTCATGATCAATAGTTTATCAAAAAAGTGTCTCTCATTGCTCAATTCACCTTTACATCAAACATATGTTACAATTGAAGGCAGGCCACATTTTAAGTAACATAAAACACACAGAAAAGGTCTGAACTGGCAAATTAGACTGATTGTACTCATACAACCTTTATGCATACAGCTTTGAACCCAACAGCATTCTTTATCAATGGGATCTTTACTCTGTTATTTTGGTGAAAAGTAACAGTAATAGATGAACAAAATATATCATTATCCAAACTACAGAAACAATCTAATAGAAGTGAGCAGGTTTGGGGGAGTCAAAATCTGGTCCCACATTCACACCAGTTAATGGATTTTGGGGAGCTACATTAAAAGCCAGTATAGATGGAGTACAGTTCAAACGAAAATAAAAACCTTTCAGACAAAAAAAAAAAAGATAAGTTCAACATAAAAATATTGTATTCCATACTGACAGTGGCTGGCCCCAAATGACTGCACAACAATTCATTTATGGTATCAATTTCATCAGACTTGCTTAGTCTAGACACTTCAGTTTAACAAGAGACTGGCAGAGGCTAACCTGTCTACTAAGAACTGAATCATAATTTCAAAGCCATAACTGCACATTAAATTACCTAATGGCCACATCTGATACTTTTTAAACAGTGAACTTTATACAGCTGTAAGAAAACGACATCAGGGCAAGCCAGATATTAGGTAACATAACCTATGATAGTTGAATTTGTCCTCGGAGGCTCCTGAATTCAGTTTGTTCTCAGTATCTCCTGGAAACTAATAAACTACCAAGGGAAAAAAAAAAAAAAAAGAAAAAAAAGAGGCAAGCCAACCCAGGACAAGAACGTAAATGCTTCTCAAAATACCTATTGCAAATGAAGCACAGCTGAAATAGAGCTATTAGAGGTTATGACAGCAAGCAACCAGCACACAAAAGAATGTACAAGAATAAGCGGGAACAACATCATCTACCAAAGAACATCCCTACTCTAAAATAAAAAAAGCAGTCCCAATCTGCTATGTCAACAATCCTGAGGTAAGAGTATGGCTATGCCTATGCTTAAACTGCTGCTGCAGCTGTGCCATTCTACCACTTCAGTGAAGCCACTCACTACAGCGATGGGAGGGGTTCTCCCACTGTTGTAATTAATCCTCCTCCCTTAGAAGGAGATAGCTAGACTGACAGAACAATTCTTCTGTCAACCTAACCCTATCTACACTGGGGGTTGGGTTGGCTTAACTACCTCGCTCAGGAGTGTGGATTTTTCACAGTCCTGAGTAACGGAGCTACGTCAATTTAACTTTTTAGCATAGACCTGCACTAAGATTCACCAGGACAGTCCCTCTGCTGGTGTAAATTGCCATAGCTCCAATGAAGTTAAATTCCATTGCAAAAGCAAGAGCCCAAAGAAGAGGCTGAAGGCTACATCTACATTTAAAACCTACGGTGGTACAACTGCAGTGATACAGCTGTGCTGCTGCAGCACTTCAGTGAAGACACTTACTACAGCAATGAGAGGGGTTCTCCTATTGCTGTAGGTAATCCACCTCCCCCAGAGGTGGCACCTAGGTTGACAGAAGAATTTTTCCATTACCTATTGCTGTCTACACCAAGTTGTAGGCTGGCTTAAATAAGTCTCTCAAGGGTGAGGATTTTTCACACTTGTGAGAGATGTAGCTACGCTGATGTAACTTCAGTGTGGACCAGCCCTTACACTGAGCATGTACTGTGTCCGTTTGGGTCCTTGTTATTTATGGTCTGTCAGGTTTCATTAGACTGCACTTTTATCTCAGAATTACTGCAATGGTACGTTATGACTGGTGGGCAGGAATTAACTCTGCTGTCCTCTGCCAAAATTATTAGAAACACTTAAAAGCTTTATTGACTTTTCCTTTTTTGATATTACAATAAAACAAATTAACTCAATGACAGGACTCTGGGTTCAAGTTGTTACTTTAATGATCTGACACAGGCTTCCAAATGCATATCAGGAAGAAATTATTTTTTCTCCTTAACCCTCTCTCTTCTCGCCCCATTTGTTTCCTTCTCCTATTTTCTTCCTTATTTCTGAACATCTCTCTCACCCATGGCCTGGTGCACAAGGCAATCACCCTCTCTTCTTTCAAACCCCTTCTTCCAAGAGGCAAACTAAGATAGAAACTTGTCATGCACTGATCATAAAACTATATTTAAAATCCATAACTACCTATACAACAGGACCATGTTCTGGGTTTATTTGTTTATTCACTTAGATCACATGGTCCTTGGAGCTGGGACTACTACTTCTTCTGTGTTTTGAACACCACTGATGTTTAACAAACAAATAAGAATACTACAAAGAAATTCAGATCTTATGCTGAGAATATCCTGAACTCACCTTCTTATGATAGAGAGTTTCCAAACACAGGGCCAAATTCTGCCTTCAGATGTATGTTGATGGATTTCCTCTGAAGGCAGATGGTCCTATCACTATTTACAGTTTTAAGGAGACTATTTCATTCTAAATTCTGAACTGTGTGGCTTATTATTGCAATTAACCACTTGGTGGCACTGACATACAATATCTGAATTTATATAGGCAAGTACCGGTAACTACATTACTTGTTACTTTTATTTTCTATTAAAAATAGATGCATACCAATCAAATATTATTTTCTTGTATTAAGCCACATTTTTATTACATTGTCAGCTTTGATTTATGCAAGCAGCCAGGCATCACACATAAATGGTGTGGAACTGGGCATAATTGAAAAACAGGTCATAGAAGTCTCAAACTGGATATCCAAAAACTGAGGACTACACTCCAATCCTTTTAGTCAAACTGAAAGAGAAGTAAGAGGAGGTTACTCACCTTGTGCAGTAACTGATGTTCTTCGAGATGAGTGTCCCTGTGGGTGCTCCACTCTAGGTGTCGGTGCACCCCTGCGCCTTTGATCGGAGATTTTTTACAGCAGTACTCCTACCGGCCACGCATGCTTAGAACCTGTCCCTCACTCTGAGTATGTCACTAGTGAGCATGCGTGGCCAGTACCCTTAGTTCCTTCTCTACAACAGAGGCTACCCTGACTCCGAAGTAGAGGGGAAGAGGGTGGGTAGTGGAGCACCCACAGGGACACTCATCTCGAAGAACGACAGTTACTGCACAAGGTGAGTAACCTCTTCTTCTTTGAGAGATGTCCCTGTGGGTACTCCACTCTAGGTGACTTCAAAGCAGTGTATCTCAAGGAGGTAGGGACTTCGGATCCGGCACAAATGCTGTAGACAATACTGCTCTGCCTAATTGAGTGTCAGAGAGAGGGCCTTGACTAAGGGCATAGTGAGTAACAAATGTATGGTGGGAGGACCAGGTGGCCGCTCTACGAATGTCAGACAAGGGTACTTTGCGTAGGAAGGCTACAGAGGTAGATACAGATCTAGTGGAATGTGTCCTGATCAATGCCGGCGGTGTAATGTTCTTTACCTGATAATAGAGACGTATGCAATCAGAGATCCATTTCGAAAGCCTCTGGGTAGAGATAGCCACGCCCTTGGAACGGTCCGCAATAGAGACAAAGAGTCTAGGAGAGTTTCTGAAGGGTTTTGTTCTGTCCAGATAAAAAGATAAGGTCCTACGCACATCAAGTGTGTGCATCGTGGCCTCAAAGGAGTTTGCATGTGGTTTCGGGAAGAAAGTTGGTAAATGTATTGGTTCATTGAGGTGAAAAGAAGCACGAACTTTTGGAAGGAATTTTGAGTGTAAACGTAGAGTAACTTTGTCCTTGAAGAAGAGGGTATATGGTGGATCTGCCATAAGAGCTGCTATTTCGCCTGGCCCGTCTGGCGGAGGTAATGGCCACCAAAAAGGCTGTTTTCATCGAGAGGTGCAAAAGGGAGCAGGTGGCTAAGGGCTCAAAGGGTTGATGAGTTAAACAGGACAATACTAGGTGAAGATCCCATGGAGGGGTATGTGGTGGCTTAACATCTGGATATAGGGTTTGGAGTCCCTTCAGGAAACGTTTGGTGATGGGATGAGCGAAAACCGAGGTATTGTCAACTGTACGATGAAAGGTTGTGATGGCAGCTAAGTGGACTCTAATGGAGCTGAATGACAGGCCGGATTGCTTAATGTCCAATAGATAATCGAGTATGCAGGGAAGAGGTGCAGAGGTAGGAGACAGTTGTTTGGTTGAGCACCATTTTGTGAATCTTTTCCCACTTTTGGAGTAGGTGGTACGGGTGGATTGTGTTGCAGTGCTGCTGTGGTAGAAGTACGCCTCTGGGGCACTTGGTCGGAACAGTCTAGTTCTTTGTTGGGAGAACCGTGCATGCAGGTACCAAGCTTTGAGGTGAAGCATGGAGAGATTGGGTGAAGAAGCCGGCCGTGCTGCTGTGATAGGAGGTTGGGATGAGAGGCAGGGAGATCGGTGGTTGAATTGACATTCTGGTGAGGAATGGGAACCACGGTTGTCTCGGCCATGAAGGTGCGATCAAGATTATCCTGGCACGATCCGTTCGTATCTTCGTAAGGACCCTGTTGAGCAATGGTATTGGGGGAAAAGCATAAAGGAAGGGCCGGTGCCAGGAGATCATGAATGCATACCCTAGGGAGTGTTTGCCCAGTCCTGCCCCGGAGCAGAAATTGAGGCATTTTGTGTTTTTCGGGGTTGCGAAGAGATCTATGTTTGGGTGACCCCAAGTGCGAAATATGTGGAGAATGATTCTGTCGTCTATCTCCCATTCGTGCTCTGAAGGAAAACGTCTGCTTAGCTCGTCGGCAGTGGTGTTCAGCATGCCTGGGATGTACGCAGCTGATATTTGGATGTGGTTCGCAAGGCACCAATTCCAGAGTTTCATGGCCTCTGAACAAAGAGAGTGGGAACGAGCCCCCCCTTTGTCTGTTGATGTAGAACATGCAGGCAATGTTGTCTGTCATTATGCGTACATGCTGATTCTTGATTAGCGGGAAGAAGCAACGGCAAGCATTCCGGATAGCTCTAAGTTCTAGAATGTTTATGTGTAGGGAGGTCTCAGAGTGAGACCATAGACGGTGTACTGTGTGCTGAGAGATATGGGCCTCCCAGCTGGTGAGGGATGCATCGGTCATCATCATCATAGTTGAGGGAGTCTGGAGGAAGGGGACTCCAGAACAGAGGTTGTCAGGGACTGTCCACCATATGAAAGAGTCCTTGACCCAGTAAGGTATGGTTAATTGTTTGTTTATTGAGTGCACATTCGGTTTGTAAACCGTGGCCAGCCAAGCTTGGAAGCACCTCATGTGGAGACTTGCGTTCTGGACCATGAAAGTGCACGAGACCATGTGCCCCAGTAGCTGGAGGCAGTCTCGGGCGGCAACTCGAGGGCTGCTGTGAAGCCTTGTAGCCAGCAGTTTTATGGTATCAAATCGGTCGGGTGGAAGGGATGCCCGTCCGGTTCTGGAGTCGAAGCTTGCTCCTATAAAGTCCAGGCGTTGGGTAAGACTTAATGTGGATTTGTTTTTGTTTATTTGCAGGCCCAGGGATTGAAAGCACTCGATGGTGATTTTTGTGAAGTGGAAGGCCTCGGTGTATGTGGAGGCCTTCAGGAGGCAATCGTCCGAGTAAGGAAATATTATAACTCCTTGTTTCCTGAGGTAGGCCGTGACTACCGCTAGAAGTTTGGAGAAAACTCGGGGGCAATGGAAAGGCCAAATGGTAGAACTCTCTATTGGTAATGCGTCGAGCCAAGGGTAAAACGGAGAAAACGTCTGTGGGCTGGGTGGATAGTGACGTGAAAATAGGCGTCTTGTAGTTCGAGGGCTGAAAACCAATCGCCCTGCTCCAGGGCTGGAATTATGGTGGTGAGAGTAACAACATCTTGAACTTTTGCTTTCTTGACAAATTGTTGAGCCTCCTGAGTCGAGGATCGGTCAGAGCCATCCTCCAGTTTTCTTTTCTGTGTTAAGAAATAAGGGGAGTAGAATCCTTCCCCTTGTGGCATTCGGGCACGAGTTCGATACCACCCAGGTGAAGAATGATGTTTGTACTTCTTGCTGGAGGTGTGGCTCGTGAAAGGTCATCCCTGAGAGAGGACGGGGAGGGTGTGAGGGTGGGTGGGAGGAAGAGGAGAGGAAGGGATAGAAATGACCAGTTGTGATGACCTCTAGAACCCACTTGTCGGTGGTATATTCTGCCATTGGTGTAAAAATGGCTGTAGACGGTGTCCAAAGATTAGTTGGTGGCAGTGCATGCGCTGGAGTTTTGGGCGATGTTATACGGAGCCCCTCGACCAATAGGTTCAAATTTGCTTATTATTTTGAGGAATGTTGGGCATCACCGGAAGAATTGGGGCAACGCCCGCTGGTATCTGGACCTCTGGTGTTGGTGGTGGTGTTGTTGATCCTGAGATCTCAGGGAATGTTGAGTATATGAGGGGTAGCGCGGACAGTGGTAAGGTTGATTATCTGTACTGTCCGCCTTCTGTTTGTAGGGGTTTTGATACCTAAGGACGAAGAGTTGCCCCTTGAAGTCCTTCATTGAGTGAAAGCACCTCATTAGAGTGGTGGAAAGCAAAGAGTTTATCACCAATCAAAGGGAGATCCTCTAGGGTGTCTGAACCTCGCGAGAAAGAGAGAAGAAGGAAGCCAGGAACCTCGGCGAATGACCACCGCTGTAGCGGTGGATCTTGCTGCAGTATGGCTGAATCCAGAGCTGCTTGAAGAGCCATGCGAGATATCTGATTTTGGCCCTCGGAAACTAAAGTTGTAAACTGTTGTTTCTTGTTGTCTGGGATGTGTTTCAATAAAGTCCATGACTTATTATAGTTTCTATGGTCGTACTTTGCTAGAACTGCGGTATAATTGGCAATTCGAAATTGCAACGTTGAAGAGGCATACACCTTATACGACCGAGCAGGTCTAGGCCGTTTGCCTCTTTGTTGGTTGGGGTATGGCGGAAATACTGTGTTTGTTTCTCTGATGGCTGCGTCCACTACCAATGAGTTTGGCGCAGGATGTGAGAAAAAGGAATTCAGAGCCCTTCGAGGGAATGAAGTATTTACGGTCCGCCTGTTATGCAGGTAGGCTGGCTTGTGGCTGGAGTCTGCCAGATGGATTTAGCAGGTTCCAGAAGGGCCGGATTAATTGGTAATGCCAGTCTGGATGACGAAGATGGTTGCAGGATGTCTGTTAGCTCATGTTGTTGATCAGGTACTTCCTCCAGATTGATTCTAAGCTCATTGGCAACCCTTTTGAAGAGATCTTGGAATTTTGAAAAATCATCTGATGGCAGGGGAGGGGAAGAAGTTTAACGCCTCCTCAGGTATTGGATCAGTTGGTACGGTCAGGTAATACTGAATCAGGAGCTGGAGTTAATGATCCTGAGGATGGGAGGGGCTGCCAAATGAGTCATATGACTTTGGACGTTCGCGTCTAGTCCTGAGTAGAATAGCGGACATGCTGCAAGGGGAAAGATGGCCACAGGAGAGCCAAGAACTGCCATGGTGATTGGGAAAAGGCATAGGAGGTGCCATCCAGGGGATTTAACACGATCCACAGGAGTGATCTTCTGAGGTGGTCTTGGGACAACTTTCCTGTCGTCCGCTAGGTGACAGAGCTCTGAGAGTGTAAAGAATTCAGATTGCACTGAACATCAGCCTGTAGTTCAGACTCCTCCTCACTGGAGGAAGGCTGCTCGGACCCTAAGTCATTTGTCAGGGAGAAGCCATCCCCAAGAAAGGGCGATTGCAGTGAAGGTGACACTAGGAGATCACTTGAGTGTGGTAAACTGCAGTGCTGGGCAGGTCGGAGCGAACGCTGATATAGATCCTGTGAGGGAACCCGGGCTGACACTGGAGTTCTGAGTCTTGGCTCCGTGCCAAGTAGCGGCTAGTAATGCCGGTGACGCAGGCGGTGCGTGCTATTAATAGCAGGCTGCGGTGCCTCCGCGGGTGCTGGAGTTGTCAGTGCCGCATCATCATCGCGGTGCCGATAGGTGCCACACATCGAGGCAGGCAACTGAAAGCCTGTCGCCTCGGCACTGGAGAGCCTTGCGCTGCCAGCAAAAGCACAGGCGGATTTAGCGCGGTATCCGGAGGAGCCGGCTCGTCAAACATACTTCAGGCGGGAAAACATCAGTAAGGAACTGACGAGCTGACCAGAGAAGGTTTATCAGTGAAGCCTTGGTTTAGATTGGAGTGCTCACATTTAGCTGTTTTCTTCAGTTTCTTTGAAGGGTTAGAGCTGTGTCTGAGAGCAGAGGCAGAGTCCGCGCCAGGATCTGAGGCGGACTGCAGGGATTTTTGAAGCAGAATAAGTTTTAGCTTTAACTCTCTGTCCTTCCTCGCTCTAGAGCTTAATTTAGTGCAGTGAGAACATTTTTGGAGAATATGAGTCTCCCCCAAGCATTTTATACACTTGGAGTGTCCATCAGAGAGAGGAATAGCATCTCTACAGGAGGAGCAGCGCTTAAAGCCTGTGGAGCCAGGCATATCTGAAGCGGCTGACAGAACAAGAATTTTTTTTTTTTTTTAAAGTAGGAAGAAAGGTAGGTAACACTAACTAACAACTAACTAACAGGAAAAAACTGTCTAACTACAGGTATTTTAAGATGGGAAAAGAAATCTTAAGGAGTCTGCTGAGCTCCGTCTCAAGCCGGGGGCGGTAGAGAAGGAACTGAAGGTACCGGCCGCGCATGCTCACTAGTGACATACTCAGAGTGAGTGACAGGTTCTAAGCATGCGCGGCCACTAGGAGTACTGCTGTAAAAAATCTCCGATCAAAGGCGCAGGGGTGCACCGACACCTAGAGTGGAGCACCCATAGGGACATCTCTCGAAGAACAACTCACCCTGCTCATAAATATAATTCATCAAAATGAGTCTCCCTCTGGGCGCTCCACTTCAGGTGCGGGCAAATGCCTCTTGCACCTCTGGTGGGAGCTTGTCATTAGGAATGTCTGTTCTGCCCACACATGCACTGTTGATATCCTTGTGCCCTGCACTGAGGATATATCAAGCTGCACAAGTGAACCACCCTCAGCTCCCTCTCCACCACTGAGTCTTAGAAGCTCTGAAGCAGAGAGAAGGGACGCAGGTAATGGAGCACCCATAGGGAGACACATTTCAAACAATTACAGTGACTGCACACAGTGAGTAACCTCTCTTTCTTATTCAAGTAATGATCCTGAGTGCTCCACTTCAGATGACTCCTGAGCAGTATCCCCTATAAAGAGGAGGGAACTCTGGAATCAAGTCCAGAACTGCATTGCAAACTGCTAAATCAGATCTAGAAGCGCTGACTAGAACATAGCATCTGGACACATACATACCAATGACCATGTAACAGCTCTGCAGAGCTCAGATACTGGCACATTCTCAAGTAGAGCTACAGATGTAAACTGTGACTTTGTAGAGTGAGCTAACACAACAGAAGGGGGTGGAATGCTCGCACAACCGTAACAAGTAATAATACATCCAGAAATTCATTTTGATAGTCTTTGGGTAGGAACAACAGAACCTTTAGATCTATCTGCAAATGCAACTAACAGTCTAAGAGATTTCCAAAATGATTTAGTCCTACGTAGTTAGAAGGCTAAACACCCTCCTCACATCTAGAGTATGGAAAGCAGCCTCCTGATTGGAATTATGTGGTTTTGGAAAGAAAACTGGAAGGTAAATGATCAGAATCAGATGAAACTCAGAAGACACCTTAGGAAGGAACTTGGGGTGTGGCTGTAAGGAAACCTTGTCCTTGTAGAATACTGTGTTAGAGGGGCCTGCTTTAAGGCCCCAATTTCTCTGACTCTGTGGCTGATGTAATAGCCATTAAGAAAGCTGTCTTCACAGACAAATTCTGAGGAGAAGGTTGCAATTGGTTCAAGGGAAGGTTTCATGAGATTTTTTTTAAGAACTAAATTAAGGTCTCAAACTGGGGAATGAACTTTCACCTGTGAAAAAAGATTTCCACAAACCTTATAGTTGTAGGGTGAGCAAACAGCAAGAACCCCTCCACTGTGGTATGCAAAACTTTTAATGAACCTTAAGAGAACTGACAGTCCCATTTTCTTTAGTTGCAGCATGTAATCTAGAATAACTGGAAGTGAGGCAGATTTGGAAACAACTCCCTGAAGTTTGCACCAGTGACTAAATCTTCTCCACTTTTGCAGGTCAGTATTTCTGGTAGAATTTTTCCTACTATTTAGCAATATATCTTGTACATCTGTAGAACAGGCTGACTCTAATTCTATGAACCATCAAGGAGACTAGGCTTAAGGTGGAAAATTCTCAGATTGGGATGCAGCAGTCGACTGGTGTCCTGGGAAAGGAGTTGAGGAGTGATCGGAAGACTTACCTCTGGACAAAGAGCTATGTGAAACAGTTAAGGAAACCATGCCTGCTTCAACCACATTGGCACTATCAGAATAACTGTGGATTTGTCCTGTCTGATATTGTTCATTCTGAGGATCAGAGGCTTTGGGGAAAAGGTATAAAACAGTTTCTTCATCCAAGAAAGGTATTCCCCAAGGAATTGTGACCTAACTGCCCCACTCCTCTTGATCAGAATAGACGGCATTTTGGATGAGAGACAGAAAATGAAAGCAGGCATTTGTGATCACTGTAAGCTTCAACAGGTTGAAATGGATGGTGGTTTCATGGGGTGCCCATCTGCTCTGTACCTTGAGAGCACTGAGGTGTGCCCTCACCCACTCTAAAAGAGATGCATCCATGATTATGGTTAGCGTTAGTTAAAGGAAGGGAACTCCTGCACCTACATTGCAATGAACCTTCCACCAGCTTAGGGAGTGTTTCACCTGCTGAGGAACTGATGCCAGTTTGTGCAGGCTGTCTCTTTTTGGTGAGTACACTGACCTGAGCCATCCCTGGAAACAATGGAGTCATAATCTCACATTTTCTGTCACAAAAGTGCAACTGCCATGTGACCTAGAAGTCAAAGACTGTTTCTGTTGAAGTCTGAGGGCTCCCTTGCATATTATGACAAGGTCTGACAGTGTCATGAACCTGTCCATGGGAAGGAAGACCTTGGATGCCAAGGAATCCAGGGATGCTCCTTTAAATTGTATGTTCTGTATGGGAGTCAGTGTCGATTTCACCCAATTCAACTGAAGACCCAAGTCCAAGAACAGAGAATGTGCTGTCCACATGGCAATCAACACCTCTTGGCACAATCAACCCTTGAACAGTCTGTCAACAAGGTACAGGAATACCATGTCTGCCTGATGATGCAAGTAGGCAGCCACTACCAACAGAACTTTTGAAAAAACAGTTAGAGCCCAGGAAAGTCCAGATGACTGTACCCAGTACTGAACCCAGCCTATGACAAAACACAAGAACCTCCTGTGGAATGGGTGTATCGTTATGTGCAAGTATGTGTCTTGAAGGTCGAGGGCTGAAAACTAATCCTCTGAATTTAGAGAAAGAATAGCAGCTGTCAGGGTCACCATCCTGAACTTTTGAGACCTCAGAAATTTGTATAAGAGTCTTAGATCTAAGATGGTCTCCATCCTCAGTTTTTCTTTGGCACAAGGAAGTACCTTTAGTAGAAGTCCTTTCCTTTGTGCTGACCAGGAACCAGCTCTATTACTCCAATACAAAGAAGGGTGTTTATTTCCTGTCTTCGTAAGAACTCATGAGAGGGGTAAAATGAATGAGTTCAAATGAACTCATTCATTTTATCTCCCTCCCTCCTCCTCATTGAGGAGGAGGGAGGGAGATAAAATGAATGATGTAGCCCAGTGACGATATTTCCAGCACACATTTGTCCTGAGATGATATGCTCCCATGTTTGTCAGAAATGGAAGAGTCAGTCTCCATATGGGAGGAGGCAGGCAAATCGTTGCAGCTGACAAGCTGAAGAGATGAGAGGGCTCAAACCTTAACCATCCTGTCAAAACTGGTGCTTCAAAGATGTAGCATGCTGCAAACTTGTATCAGGTGGATTAGAGGATTTATTTCTCCAGAACCTGTGTCTCTTTCCAGACCATTGCACCAGGTGGGATCTTTGGACTGTTTGTAATATACTGAATTTCCTTTTGTTCACTGGAGTGTAGTGACCCTAGAATCTTCAATAGTATTCAACAATTCATCAGTATTCTCCGCAAACAACTTCAGTCTATCAAATGGGAAGTCCTCTACCGTATTCCAGACTTTTCTGGGAAAACTAGACAACTGGAGCCACGATGCCCCTGTGCATTACCATTACTGCTGCATCCAAAGCTACCTGGAGAGATGGTCTGGCCAATAACCATCTCTCAGGTATAGCAGCCTGAAATTGTTCCTTTTGGTCTGGAGGGAGACCAAAGAACCAAATTTTTGCATACTTTGTAACATTGTTTTTGGCCATCAGCACCTGGTAATTTGTGATGTGGAAATGTAGGGTTGCAGATGAATAAGATTTTCTCCCCAGAAGGTCCAGGTGCTTCTGGTGTCTGTCATGTAGGATGGGCTTACATCAGTGTTGCTCTGTACATTCATCGAGTCAGCTACTAGAGCTGGGTGGAGGGTGGGAAAACAGGAACTCAGAGGTATTGGTGAGAACATACTACTTGTTACTGGCTCTCTTACACATAGTGTTACTGTGGCCAGTGTGTGGCAAATGCATTGCGCAGGTTCCAGCACAGCCTTGTCAACAGGAAGGGCAACTCTGGATGGCGTCGCAGAGTGAACAACATCCAATAGCTTGTGTTGAGATTCTTTGACCTCCTCAATAGGTATCTGCAGAGAGTCTGCCACATGTTTAATGAGGTCTTGACACTGCCAAAAATCATCGGCCATAGATGGAGGTGGAGGCATTACTGCCTCATCGAGTGATGAGGGGATCAAATGATAGTCTGAGGGGTAGCTCCGTTCTCTGCCCTAGCCTCCTGATCCTCAAAAATTTCCTCCTGCTGAGTGGTGTGCTGGGGAGTGGAAGCTTGAGTTGAGCTTCTTGATAGGAGAGGGTTGGAGAACTGCTGGCGATCAGCTGCGCAGGGATCCCAATATGAGCATGGAGGACCATATGGGGGTGGGGATGGCATCCAAGGCAGTTCCCACCAAAAGCAATGAGGTCCTTGGACATGAGGGAAGAAAGAGAACCCAGAGAATTATAGACCAGTCAGTCTCACCTCAGTCCCTGGAAAAATCATGGTCCAGGTCCTCAAGGAAACCATTTTAAAGCACCTGGAGGAGAGAAAAGTGATCAGGAACAGTCAACATGGATTCACCAACGGCAAGTCATACCTGACCAACCTAATTGCCTTCTATGATGAGCTAACTGGCTCTGTGGATATGGGGAAAGCAGTGGACGTGATATATCTTGACTTTAGCAAAGCTTTTGATATGGTCTCCCAACCATACTCTTGCCAGCAAGTTAAGGAAGTATAGATTGGATGAATGGACTGTAAGTTGGACAGAAAGCTGGCTAGATTGTCAGGTTCAACAAATAGTGATCAACAGCTCATTGTCTAGCTAGCATCTAGCATCAAGTGGAGTGCCCCAGGGGTCGGTTTTGTTCAACATCTTTATTAATGATCTGGACGATGGGATGGATTGCAGCCTCAGCAAGTTCATGAATGACACTAAGCTACGGGGAGAGGTAGATATGCTGGAGGGAAGGGACAGGGTCCAGAGTGACCTAGACAAATTGGAGAATTGGGCCAAAAGAAATCCGATGAGGTTCAACATGGACAAGTGCAGAGTCCTGAACTTAGGATGGAAGAATCCCATGCACCACCACAGGCTAGGGATCGACTGGCTAAGCAGTAATTCTGCAGAAAAGGACCTAGGGATTACAGTGGATGAGAAGCTGGATATGAGTCAACAGTGTGTCCTTGTTGCCAGGAAGGCTAATGGCATATTGGGCTCAGGGCCGGCTCCAGCTTTTTTGCCTCCCCAAGCAGCAAAGAAAAAAAAATAAAATAAAACGATTAAGCTGCCACCAAAGCAGCACAGATGGAGTAAAGGACCCATTGTTGAAATGTTGCTGCAGACCCAGACGTGCTGCCTCTTTCTATTGGCCGCCCTAGGTACCTGCTTCTTTCGCTGGTGCCTGGAGCTGGCCCTGATTGGGATGCATTAGTAGGAGCATTGCCAGCAGATCGAGGGAAATGATTATTCTCCTCTATTCAGCACTGGTGAGGCCACATCTGGAGTAGTGTGTCCAGTTTTGGGCCCATCATTGCAGAAAGGATGTGGACAAATTCCAGACAGTCCAGTGCAGGGCAACAAAAATGATCAGGGGGCTGGGGCACGACTTATGAGGAGAAACTGAGGGAACTGGTCTTGTTTAGTCTGCAGAAGAGAAGAGTAAGGAAGGAGGGCTCCAAAGAGGATGGAGTGTGGCTATTCTCAGTGATGGGAGATGACAGAACAAGGAGCAATAGCTTCAAGTTGCAGTGGGGGAGGTTGAGGTTGGATATTAGGAAACACTCTTGAGGGTGGCGAAGCACTGGAATGGGTTACCTAGAGAGGTGGTAGAATCTCCTTCCTTAGAGGTTTTTAAGGCTCAGCTTGACAAAGCCCTGGCTGGATGATTTAGTTGGTGTTGGTCCTGCTTTGAGCGGGGGGCTGGACTAGATGACCTCCTGAGGTCTCTTCCAACCCTAATCTTCTATGATTTTCCCTGTATCTTTGAGAAAGGGAGTTCCTATATGGGCGTGCAGGAGAGGCCTGAACAGAGATTGATGATAATGAAAAGGGAGGTGAATTAGACTTTACTGAAGATTTATAATGGTCTGGAAATGAAGTGGTTCTTCAAAACAGGAGATCATCGATACTTGGAAGCAATGGAGACTCTGGCTCAGCAATCATGATAGATCCTAAAGTCTTGCAGTACCAAGCAGAGTTGTGGTACCAAGTCGAGTTGCAGCACTAAGTGAGGTTGTGGTTCTTGTGGTCTGGCTCTGAAGTGGAGCAAAGACAGTGCTCCATCATTAACAGTCGCAGCTCGGTTCCTCTATGCCCTGGATTTGAAGGCTGAACAGAAATTACATTTCTGTGGGATGTGGGACTCCCCTTGGCAGTGAATGCACTTAGCATGTCCATCACTGACTGAGATCCCCCCTCTATCCATAATGCAGTATTTAAACCTGCTGAACTAGTCATGCCACTTTCAGGGAGGACCTACTGGGAGGAAATAAAATAATCTTCCAAATAACCAGTAACTAACTACTACTAACGAAAAACTAAAATATTCCAAGCGAGACTGCAAGACAGCAAATAGCCAAAGCATGCACAATGCAGACATGCTAGGATCTGTCCCAGGTCGAGATGGCTGAGAAGGAACTGAGGACAGTTCGCCTGTGCAATCTGATATAGCCTTGGTGAGGATCATGAGGATATCAGCAGCGCATGTGTGGGCTGAACGGACACTGTTAGTGAAAATCTCCAATCAAAGGTATGTGGGACACTACTCGAAGAATAATAATGCCTTACTCTATGAGCAGTTCTATTGCCATCAGACTTGAGAGTGCTCATGAAGTACCGTTTGTTACTGGCATCAAATAGAAACTATCAGAATCTGAGGCTGAAGCACCCAAAATTAGTGAAAATTATTTGAAAAATGAAGCCAAGATGTCCTTAAAAGCCACAGAAAAAAGTATAACTAGGGAAGAAAAAAGAGAGATGCAGCAATGTTATAAGAAATACCAACTAAAATTTGCCTAATGAGAAATTAGACTGGGAAACTAAGGCAGTTTCTTCCTTTTATACTAAAAGGATATGCTATGGGCAAAGGGAGCACAATGATAGGATTACATCTCCTTAATCAACAGGGAACTTTTTGTCCAAATCCAGGAAGACAGGGTGAGAAAGAAAATGCTGACCTTGCATGAAGGCATTGCAACATAGCTAACTATTATTGTGCAAATGTCTCTTGTAATAAACACAGGATTTCTGACCACTTTGTAAAAAGTAGTTTTACAAGACACACAAAGAGCAGCTTGACTTAATGCAGTTCCTCCTTTGGAAGGGAGACAAAGATCTTAAAATTTGCAATAACGCTAGCAAGCAACTACACAAATACTAATACCATACTTTCCCCACATACGGTTGCATATTCACTGGGCTTAAAGAAGGTAAAACAAAGGAGTAGCCAATAAAGTAATTCTTTAGACACTAAAAATCAGAAAAAAGTATCTAGTGAAGTAAGTGAATGGCTGGACAGTTGCGTTGCTTGAAGAGATAAGCAATACGTAATAGGATTAGTTGCCACAGTACTTAGAAAAAATGGATTCCTATATTTTGATATTTGACACCCAGTGAAGAAACTTTTGCTCAACAGTATCTGGATGGAAAAGACTGTAATTTAACATAAAATGTGGAAGCAAAACCATGTTTGACACAAGAACAATAACTAAATTAAGGTTTTCTCAGTCTGAAATCTAATATTTTATGAAGGACATATCTTAAGAATACAGTTTAGTAAATGACAATGAGGAAAGTGAATACCATGCAAGGTTTGCAACAAAAACTATAGGCTACTTATAGGCTATATATACAATTTTCATTTGCAGAAAGTATAGGGAATGGAAAATATTATTTTTGACCTACGTGAATGGCTGGAGAGTTTCAATAGCAAGTGTCACATAGAATACAGCATTAGTGCAATCTTCTTTGCATCCAAACATGGAAGGCAGTGAACAGGAAATTATTTTCATATTAATACTGATTCGGTATTCTTTATTTAAGACAAGGTAGAAATGTAACTCTGTTTTACAAAGTACACCAGCATAAGATTGACATTTTGATACATATAGTAACAAGTGTAAGGTTAAAACTCATATACAATGAAGTCAGAGCAAATATATTACAATTTGATTTTTATATTACTATTTATTGAAGATTTAACCTTCAAAAATGGTGGTCGCAATTAAACACATTCCCTCTCCTCCCAACTTCAACTAAATATTGTTTTCCCCATATTATCCCATTTCTCTTAGAAGGAGCCATATCCACAATATTACAAACAGAAATCTTTTTCAATAAAAGGGAGGACTTTTTACCTAAAAAAGCAAATACTTTTGAGTGTATATGTTTTCATTATGGAAGTGAATGATTTGATCATGAAGAGAATGAGGTTTTGCTTTGGCTGTTGTTTCTCCTTATCTCAAAAGGAAAACAATCCCCTCTGGATAAACACAGAAATCTTTATTTGCACTCAGTTCAGATAATATGCCATGCTGTGCTAGGAGACTGATACAAAAACATCCCTGGAGAAAGTGAGTTGTTCCAAGTAATCTAAAACCTCCACAACTATCAGACAGGAAGTATGGATATTTTTATCACTTAAAATACATAAGCTGAACCGAATATGTATTTTTATATAGATCATTTCCTTAAATTCTTTGGACGTTACAAAAAACCTAAACAAACCAACCACCAATGATTTTATCTTCTCTTTTTGGGACATTAAACTAAAGTCCAGTCTGATTTTACAATTTACAAAGACCCCAAATGCCACTTAAATACATGATATAACTCTTTATTAACGTCCTTCAGGATATCACACAACCCCAATTAGCCAAAGTTCTCAGAGGGACATCGGAAACTGTTCAATAAACAGGATTTTGAACAAAAGAGGAAGCCAGGCTATCACCTTGGAAATGCTGTGCTTTAAGTCCCCAGCACTGCATCACAGTCAAGAGGGGTTGTAGGCCAGCTTGGTAGACTGGTGGCCAGTTTGGTAGAGTGGTATCAAGTTTTACAACGGATTGGACTATGGGTCCCGGGGTAGCTTTGAAGCATCTTTTTAGCTTCCTTCTCCATCAATACTGAAGCTAGCTGGCTGTTGGTTCTTTGTGTAAAGCAAAGCAGTCTCAAGACTGCTACTTTATGCTGGCTACCCAGGGCCATCCCGCCTTTCTCCAAAGGCAGTCCTAGCAGCTAGGGATTGTTGGGACAAACACACAAGTGTATACTGCCACAAGACTCGTCCACACAGATTCAAATAGCACAAAGCAGCCAGAGTGCAGTCTAGGATCTGGCCATATATTTCCTTATTCAGTTAGGATACCTCATTTTGCACTACCACATTTATGTCATGTTTTTATCAAGACAAAATATGTGACTTTTATTCTGTACAAGTCCCCATAGCTACATATATCAACAAGCTTATTTATTCCTAGTTCACTGACCTGATGAGGCACAAGCCCAAGAGAGGTAGGTGGTTCATTCATTCTGTCATCACTACTGCTAGCAACAGCATAACCACTGGCAAAAATCAAAGAAAGAAAATTAGAACAAAAGACTAAGCCTAAGGCTGGTGGAAAATCATCTTCTGAAATGTCTGATAGAAAATGACGTATCTTCACAAAATATTTATGTTAAAAAAACAAAACATTCCAGTTTTAAACCTGAAAACCTAAAAAATTGCAGAAAACTGTTGACCAAGAGGGAAAAATTCATTTTTGTCAAAAATTTTCACGGGGGAAAAACATCATTTCCAGACCAGCTCTAAGACATTTCCTTCCATAACCAACTTACGCTGTAGAGCCTTGATCTTGCAAGGGAACCAATTTGGAAGCTCCCTCTCAGACTCAGCACAGGCCTGCAAGGATCCCTTTCCAGCGTCAGGGCTTCAGAGACATATCACTTACTCAGACCTAAATCATAACTTCCTTTATTTATTTTTCTTTTCATAGATTTTAAGGTCAGATGTGACTATTATGATTAGCTAGTCAGACTTCCTGTAAAACACAGGCCAAAGAATTTCACCCAGTGATTTCTGCTTTAAACCCAATAACTTTTGGGTTAAGCTAAAAAGATCACAATTTTTTGGCTTACAATGAAGCCCCTGCTGGGCTTCATAGCAAATAGTTATGGCAGGTCCTCATTACAAGGAAATATGCAGCGGGAACACTAAGATTATTAGCAACATTTTTTTTCCTACTGAAATGTTATGTTTTCAGTACTTCTTTTAAAGATAACAAATGCATAAAAGCAATAGGCAAGGTAAATGTCCCCACTCTTCAAACAAGAACTTTTTCTAACCAAAATTCTAACTATTGTTGTAATAATGAAGTCTGTATTGCATGAGATACCTGCATATATTTATTAATATTCAAAACTTACAGGACTCCTCTAACTCTACTTAATGTGTAATAAAAATACTGGAGAGAAGTGCTCCTTCCCCAAAATACCTGTTGTCCTATAAACACCTCCCTTTCCCCTCAAATAAGACTCACCCTTCCGGATGTTGCAAAACAGAAGCCATTAGTTCTACTGCAAGGGCTCCAGCTATCATGGCTAATCCTGGTCGACTGACTGTGCACTGCTGATCCAATGTCCGATCCCTGGTGGACTACAGAGAAAAACAATTCACACACATACACTTACTTGAAAGTACTTGGCTACCCCATTACACAAGAAATTTTTAATACTCGTCATTCAATGAATACAGGGTGGCAATATCTCTCTGAATATCAGTAAAAGGGATTTGCTATAAATAAACATCACTTACAGTGACAAATTAGGTTTCATAAAGGGATCATTTTTAATGCAATAAAAAACAAACAACCTGAAATGGGTCCACAGTAACTATTTGCCTAAAGCTCTACTCACATCCCCCGGAGCCACAACATCATTGCAGAAGTAGCAGCCAAGTTTATAGCCAGGGATGTTTGAAAAGAGTGATGATCCCAGGAGATCAGCAGAGCCAGAGGCATTGCTGGAACACGAGTCACCAGACTCCTGCTGCTTTGGTTTCTTTAGTCCATGTCTCATCACAACAAATGTGTCAAATCCCAATGCAGCATTGATGACCAGCTATAAAAAATAAAGAAGAGCACAGGTAGCCAAAGAAAAAACAGCTTATATGTTTTGAAAATTATGAATAGAATTTTATTACTTACAATAAAATACAAACCACAGTTAACTGTTAAAGAATGTCAAATTGTGTATTTAATTACCACAATTTTCTTCACACAATATATTTTCAGAAATACTATCTGCAGTTAGATTAATACAAACAATGCATCCCATTATCACCATGGACATCAGGCTTAATGAAGTGAGTTGAATTGCAGAGCTTGAGCCCTACAGAAATGCTGTGCTCAGACTTGGTGGGGATTGAGTTTTCTGAAATGGTAAACCATAAACAAGCTTCTCTATGGAAGAAGTTGTGCGTATTTGTGTTCCGAAAACAAAAGGGGAAAAAGTGTAAAATGAGAGATTCAGAACATAAGTAGTGGGTCAAACCAATGGTCCATTTAGCCTAGTATCCTGTCTTCGAATGGTGGCCAATGACAGATGCTTCAAAGGGAATAAACATAACAGGGCAATTATCAAGTGGTCCATCTCATGATCCACTCCCAGCATCTGGCAGTCAGAGATTTAGGGGCTGCATCCCTGACCATCTTGGCTAATAACTAGTGATGGTTCTAACCTCTATGAACTTATTCAATTGCTTTTTGACTGCCCTTCACTTAAGGAACTGGGGAGAATTGGGGCATTTATAAACTAATGTAACATTTATAAATTTAGGGCTAGATTTTGATCTCACACCAGTGATTATCCAGAGTAACTCCACTAAAGTCAGTGGGATTACTGCAGATCTCACTGGTGTGACGAAGATCGAAATCTGGCAAAGTAGCTAAAGAGCTAAGAGTTTGGCTCTAACTCACATTGTGTTTTCAAGTATGCCATGTGTTTTTTTACAGTAGATTCAAGCAAGAGCTATTGAAGTATTCTGAATACTACCTGGAAACAGTAATTATTTGCAGGAACAGTCTTTCATTTCATTTGAAATACTATTCAGTATTTTCATTTCATTGTGATTTGAAATGTAACTCATTAAACACTCCTATGTGAAAATAGAAAAGCAACACAAAGCCACCTATCATCCAAAAAAGAGAATTTCTGATGAGCAATGCCAGTAATTACCTATTTAAGACCCTCATTCATGTAGAGTCAGAAAAGGAACCCAACACTCAGGATAAGATGGTTACTTACCTTTTGTAACTGTTGTTCTTCGAGATGTGTTGTTCACGTCCATTCTAATTAGGTGTGCGCGCATTACATGCACGGATGTCAAAACTTTTTCCCTTAGCAGCTCCCATCAGGACAGCAGATGAGCCCCCTAGTGATGCCCTTATAGGACTGTATTTGCCAGCCCGACCCCCCTTCAGTTCCTTCTTGCCACTGACTCCGATAGAGGGGAAGGGGGGCGGGTATTGTAATGGATGTGAATAACACATCTCAAAGAACAACTGTTACCAGAGGTAAGTAACCGTCTTTTCTTCTTCAAGTGCTTGTTCACGTCCATTCCAATTAGGTGACTTCCAAGCTGGCCATCAGAGGTGGGTAGGAGTCAAGGAATGATTGACTGGAGGACAGCCCTGCCGACCACTGTATCACCTCTGGCCTGTTGGTTGATGGCATAGTGGACTGTAACCGTATGCACTGAGGACCAGGTAGCTGCTTTGCAGATTTCATGGATGAGTACCTGCGCCATTAAGGCGGTTGAAAACACTTGTGCTCTCATCGAATGGGCTGTGATTGCCGGAGCTGGGACCTTAGCCAACTCACAGCATGTGCGAATGCGATCTGTGATCCAGGACGAGATGTGCTGAGAAGATACTGGAAGGTCCTTCAGTCTATCAGCTATGGCCACAGACAGTTGGGTTGATTTGTGAAAAGGCCTTGTGCGCTCTATGTAGAACACTAGGGCTCTTTGAACATCTAGAGAGTGCAAGCTCTGCTGATGCGGGCTTGTGTGAGGCTTTGGAAAAAAACACAGGCAACTATCCCGTCCCATGTGCAACTGGGAGACCACCTTGGGGAGGAATCTAGGGTGTGGTCTAAGTTGCACCTGTCCTTATGAAACACTGTATAAGAGGGTTCGGAGGTGAGAGCCTTTAGTTCATACACTCTCCTTGCCAATGTAATGGCCACCAAGAATACCACCTTCCATGAAAGGTAAAGGAGGGAACAAGTGGCCAGGGGCTCAAACAATGGGCTCATGAGCTTGGAGAGGGCCAGGTTCAGATTCCAGGTTGGTACTGGTGATTGAGAGTAAGGGTGCTCCCTCTCCAATTTCTTGAGGAAACGCACCACCATGGGATTTGAGAACACCAAGCGCTCAAATTACCCTGGATGGAAAGCTGAGATAGTCATCAGGCATACTCTGATGGATGAAAGCAACAGGCCTCGTTGCTTGAGGCGAAGTAGGTAGTCCAGAATAACCGAGATAGAGACCTGGAGTGAAAACAGACATCTGGCTTCACACCAGCAGGAGAACCTTCTCAACTTGGCCAAGTAAGCTGACCTAGTGGAAGGTCTCCTGCTGCCAAGTAGTTGTTGTCTCACTGGCTGAGAGCGCTGGCTCTCCATCAAGTTTAGCCATGGAACTTCCAAGCCATGAGGTGCAGGGACTGTAGGTTCAGGTGGAGAAGGCGCCCGTGTTCCTGAGTGATACAGGGGTAGGGCTATTGGGGCATCTACTGATAGTTCAAGGAGTGTTGTATACCGGTGCTGACGTGGCCAGGACGGGGCAAGCAGGATCACCATTACTTTGTCCCTGCGTATCCTGAGAAAGATCCAGTGGATCAGCGGGATTGGAGGGAAGGCATACTTCAGGCTCTTTCCCCACTGCACTAAGAATGTGTCAGAGATGGAGCACGGGCTGTGGTTTTGAAATGAGCAGAACCGAGGGCACTGTTTGTTGTCCTTGGGGGTGAACAGATCTACTTGGGGATAACCCCACTTTCGGAAAACTGACTGCAGGACATCTGGTCAGACCGACCACTCATGAGCTTGGTAGGATTTGCTGAGGTGATCTGCCAGCTCGTTCCTCACCCCAGGGAGGTAGAATGTTTCCAGCTGTATGGATCGGGCAATACAGAAGTCCCAGAGGAGAAGAGCTTCATGGCAGAGGGGTGAGGAGCAAGCTCCACCCTGTTTATGTAGAATATGGCGGTGGTGTTGTCTGTCAGGACTGTCATGCTGTGACCTTGCAAAGTGGCATGAACAGTTTGACAGGCCAGACGAACCGCTCTGAGCTCCTCGGGTTGATATCTCATGTTGCGTCCACAGACCTCGTGTTCTCAGTTCCCCTAGGTGTGCACCCCAACCCTACTGGTTGGTCCAGCCACCAACGCAGAGACTCTCGGACTTGCCCGGGTACTGTTACTATCATGTCCAGGCTGTCTTGTGCTGGGCAGTAACATGATGCGAGCCAGGCTTGTAGGGGTCTGAGACAGGCTGCCATATGCCCTATTAACTTCAGGTAACCCCTCACAGTTATGGTGGGGTATTGTAATGTCATCTCAACTATTTGTTCTATGGCCAGAAACCTGGGCTCTGGAAGGCTTGCTTTTGCCTTTACCGAGTCCAGGACCGCCCCTATGAATTCTATCCTTTGGGTCTGTATGAGTGACAACTTGCTTACGTTGAGAAGGAGCCCCAATCTGTGAAAGGTGTCCCTGACCAGTGTAACATGGGACACCAATCGTCGAGGTACAGGTACACTCAAACCTTTCTTTTGAGCAAAAAATGCCGCTAGCACCGCCATGCACTTGGTGAACACCTGGGCGGGGGGGGGGGTGCTGCGGAAAGGCAGAACGGGAGCACCGTGAACAAGTAATGCTCGCAGTTTATCACAAACCATACGAAGCGTCTGTGTGCTGAAAATAAGTGTCCTTCATGTTGAGGGCAGCGTACCAATCTCTCATATCCAGTGATAGGATGACAGTGCTTAGGGAGGCCATGCGGAACATGAGCTTGACCATGAATTTGTTGAGCTCGCGAAAGTCTAGAATGGGTCGTAGACCCCCCTTTGCTTTGGGGATTAAGCAATAACAGAAGTAAAATCCCTTTCCCCTTAGCTCCTGGGGATCTCCTCCACCACCCCTATATCGATGAGCGATCATACCTCCTGCATAAGGAGTTGCTTGTGAGAGGAGTCCCTGAAAGATGGGGAAGGCGGATGGGAGGGAGGGAAATAGGAAAACTGGAGGGAGTATCCCACCTGTACTGTGCGCAGGACCCAGCGGTCCGACATTATATGGGACCATGCAGGGTGGAAGTGGGATAACCGGTTTAAAAACTGTGGGGAGGGATCCTGGGATTGGATTGGTAGGCTGCCCTCGTGCGTGCCTTCAAAACCCTTCCTTGTTTCTGGCTGGGGCTTATTTGGGCCTTGGTTAGACACGTTGTTCGATGGCCTGCCTCTGTTATTCCTGCCTCGCCTGCGGTAGGGGTCTCGTCTGGGGCGAGGTTGGTATTGCCTTTGCTGTGGAGGTTGAAGCCTGAAGAGTTTCCTCTGGGTTGCTGGTGTATGCATTCCCAGGGATTTCATTGTAGCCCTGGAATCCTTGAGGCTATGCAGCCTGGAGTACATTTACTCAAAAAAAAAAAAAAAAAAAAAAAAAAAAAAGGGCCAGAGCCTTCGAAAGGGAGGTCTTGCAATGTGTTCTGGACCTCAGGAGAGAGGCCTGACACCAGTAGCCACGCTGAACGCCTCATAACCACTCCTGATTATATGATTCTGAACACAGTCAGCAGAATTGAGGGAGGCTTGCAGAGATGTCTTGGCTATTGTTTTTCCTTCCTCAATTAGCACAGAAAACTCTGCATGCAAATCCTGTGGCAGGCGATCCTTAAACCTGGACAGAGCATTCCAAGAGTTGAAACTGTCTGTTAAGGATGGCCTGTTGGTTGGCTATCCTGAGTTGCAGGCCTCCTGAGAAGTAGACCTTCCTGCCAAAGAGGTCCAATCGTTTGGCCTGTTTGGACTTTGGTGCTGAGGCCTGATGACTCTGGCATGCTTTCTTGTTTATGGCTGACATGACCAGGGAGCAGGGTGGAGGGTGGGAGAACAAGAAGTCATAGCCACTAGATGGGGCAAAGTATTTTCTCTCCACTACCCTGGCTGTTGGGATAATAGAAGCCAGGGTTTTCCAGACTGTTTTATAATTACTCTGGATAGTCTTGATCAGTGGCAATGCTATCTTTGAGGGTCTTTCCGGAGCCAGGATATCAACCATCGAATCCTCAGGCTTGACAGCCTCTTCCGCCTGAAGGGCCATATTAAGGGCAATTCGACAGAGAAATTCCTGATAGGCTCTATGGTCAATAGATGGGGGTCCTGATACAGATGTTCCCACCACTGCTTCATCTGGGGAGGATGAGGACGTGTCATGAGGATGGTTGCCCTTGTCCTGACCCTCCAGTAATCCTCCAAAGTCGTAGGCCATGACAGCGCCTGTCAAGACTGTCACCTCTTGGGGTTGTCTCTCTCAGTAGTGGGGTGGGCAATGAACCTGCCTCTGTCGGCTGCTCTGGAAGGTGGGGGGGGGGGTCCAAGTTTGGTCTAGAGAGCACATCCTCTCTTGTCCTCAAGGTGCGTTCATACGGTGACCTTGAATGGCGTCGCATTGAGTGCACTGACCCCCGGAGGCTCTAGAAAATGTGCCCTGTTGGTGATCGTGGCCCTTTTGGACCCCACGGGCCTGCCCTGGAGATGGCCACTGCAGCTGCCAGGCTGTGTGGACCTCTCTACTGCTGTTCGTCCGGTGCCAGCTATAACTCAAGTGGCCTGAGTCGGCTTCAGAGTCTGAGGAGGCTGAACGGGAGGACCAAGGCAGTACCAATGATTCTTGAGCCATCCCCTGGGGGTGCCAAGAGATGCAGGCCGGGGACTGGTGCCGGGATGGTAAGTGGTACCGGCTATCCCGAGACCTCGACTGCCCTAGAGCATACGGTGCCAGGGAAATAGCTGGTATCTTGCTTCAGTGCCGAGTGACCGAGGAAAACATGGAGCTGAGGGCGCTTCTTCATCCGGTGCCATAAGATCACGTGGGGTTGTCAGTGCCAGGGAGTGGCGCTGTGATGAGCTCAAACAGGAGCGGTGCCCTGAGTGGTGCCAGATCGATGACTTTGAATGGCTCACCATTGCCGGTTTCCCTCTGGATGTCACCTGTCTGGGCGGTGCCGGAGGCTTCTCCCTGCATGGGAGGCGACTGGGTGCTGACAGGTCAAAGAGGTCCTTTGCAGCCTCATATATGTCAGGCATGGATGGGTGGATTCCAAGACCTCCTCTAGACACTGGTCCGTGCTGAAGTTGCTGGGCCCCGAACTCAACGGTGCCAGCTCCTGATAGGAAACAGAGTCCTGTCTTTGAGCTGCAGGAGCCTCTCTGAGTGTCTTAGTTGCTCTTTGAGGGGAGCGTCCTCCTTCTCCTTTCTTATGGCGCTTGGTCAGTGCCAGGGAGCTTGAGCAGTGCCAGGGCTGGTAGTCTCGGTGCTGGGGATTTACGGTGCCAGAGATCTCTATAGCCTGGTGCCAAATCGATGAGAAGTGGCCTGACATCGGTGCGCGAAGAGCTCGGGCCCGGTACTGGGCGGTCTGGCCGCTGGTTGTAACGCGGCTTCCATGAGCAGCTGCTTAAGATGAAAGCCTTGCAAATTTTGCAGCGCTCAATCTGGTGTGCTTCCCCCAGACACCTAAGGCAGGAGTCGTGGGGGGTCACCGTTGAGCATAGACTTGCAGCAGGTAGTGCAAGCTTTAAACTCCTGGGCTTGCGGCATGCCCCACAGCCCAATGCTGGTGGTTGGAACTAAATCCCAGTGCCCTCTAACTAAACTGTACCTAACTTATTAACTATCTAACAAACTGTCTAACTGGTAAAACTAGACTGCTAAGGGATCACTCGCAAGCAAGAGAACATGTTCCAATGCCACCACGGACGGTAAGAAGGAACTGAAGGGAGGTTGGGCCAGCAGGGTACTATATACAGCGCCATAAGGGCACCCTCTAGGGGGCTCCTCTGCAGTCCCAACAGGAGCTGCTAAGAGTTTCCGACGTCCGTGCACGCAACATGAGCACACATAATTGGAATGGACATGAACAAGCACTCAAAGAAACAAACACACAATTCTATTCTCTCCTCAAAGGATGTGACAGGGATTCACTTGAGCATGGAACTGAATATGAAAAATAAAATATCTACACAGATATGGGAAAACACCCATTATGCCTGTAATAGGACTGATTATAGGATCAACAACTAGACCAGCAGGTTTCACTAAAAATATGGATGAGACATAGCAGGATGCAAAGTTAATTGCACAATTAGCATGTTGAAAGGCATACTGTGAAGCCAAGCCAAGTACTGTAATGTTAGCCACTTTAGATAGGCAGTTTTAAAAGCAATTCACCAATTTGCAATATATTATTGTAAATATAATGCGAGTTATTTAGTGGGATTTGAGCCCTCAGGAAAAGATGGCCACTGTTAAAACATTCTGTATTTGTATCAGGGTGACATGATTTAAATCAAAGTGATTTCATTCATCGATTTTAATTATGATTTAAATAAAAAATCAGAATACCTTGATTTAAATCATTGATTTTAATCATGTTTTGCATTTGTATATTCTAGTTATTTTCCTTAAGAAAAGAGGATTCTCATTGGCTGGTAATCAGAAAAACACGCTGATTGCAACAAAATATAGCCTTTACACTAAATTTCATGTTTCGTTATGTTAACTAGGTGCATATTTTATTTAAGTAATTATGTATCTTAATTTACATTTATTCAGATTCCTAATTTTTACATTTTTATGTTAGAAAATGGCAAATGATACATTTCTTATTACTAGATGATGATTAATTTTGTTACTCATTATTTGTGCCAAGTTCTATTCAGATAGAAATTGAATTTGATTAATAATGCACAAAAAGCATTTAAAATTGTTTTTATCAGTTAAATAGAAGTACCTTAAATATCCTGGATACAGAAGAAAAGTAATTATCGGAACATGTTTTGCATTTAAAACTAACTGATTTATTAAACAAAGGAAGTATTATGTGTAGTGAATTGAACTGATTGTTTCTGGTCAATATGTCCTTCAAGATTTTAGAACTAGTAGATCTCACCCTCTCGCACCTAGTTTTTATTCATATATTTGGAGAGGAAAACAAGCTTGCATGCTTTTTCAATTCTTAATGTATTCTTAACTTTTAATTAACTAATCATTGAACTGAACTAGTTGAATAAAATGAAGAAAATATTCTCTTGCACCTCCAGAAGAGGAAACTGCTATCAAAAACTGGTTTAGCACTTCAACAAACTCTGGTTCCAGATCCTTCATCGGTGACTTCCACCAGTTCCCTGGTCTAATCCTTCTTTAAAACTTAAGCAGCAAACACATACTGCTTAAAATTTATGTCATTTTACTTAAATGATTTAAATAGATAATAGTAAGTTTAGGCCTTGGCAAATGTAATAATTTCACATTTATTTTAAATAGGTTTATTAAATAAAAAATAATAAAATAATCCTGGTCTCTGACTACAACTTCCAGGCACTATAGTAATATGATTGTTTATTATAAATAATTATTAATCTGTCATGATTTTAATGACTTTCCTGGGAATGTGATGATTTTCAAAAGTGTGTGCATTTCTAACACGGGTATTTTTTCCTTATTGTATATAATTGTTTTATATACAATCGTCCTCCTCGATCCTGTGTAGTGACATCACAGTGCTGAATCTGTGACAACACAGCCAGTTCAACAGCAAGTAATACAGGATTACAACTTCATTTTAACAAGCAGCACACAGAATCTTTGATAAGAGAGAACAGTCCACATTCAAAACACCAGTAGTATAGGAAGGGTTGATAACACCATCTATTTTTAAGGCCTCACACATCCCACCATAAGACTCTGTTTTCAGTTGCTTATAGCTTTTCCAAACTTTTAACAGGTTGTACTGAAATTTTTCATGTCAGGTGTCTACCTCAAGCTGAATGTTCTCAAAAAATTTCAGCCAAAACGGCTCATCTCTTTCCAAGAATGAGGTTAGGGAAATATACTTTGTTTACCCATATTAAAAACTTCTGGGTGACCTTTTTTGAAAGCTCTAGCATCTCCATATCTTGGAGGAAGTAGGCTGAAATTTGGTAAGGGATGGCCTTTGTGTCAGAGATGCACCTTATACCATCCCTGTGAAAATCCACCCAAATTTGGACAAGTTGATCAGACTTTGACTTCTCAGTTTTTGCAACTAAATTCCCCAAAGACATTGAGCATTAGGCTGAGCAGGACTTCCCAGAAACTGCAGCTCTGGGCTTCTGCGGGCCAGGCCAGGTCCAGACACCTGCACTGAGAGCAGGGACCTTATCTCGCTTGTCCTTCCAATGACCCCGTTGAACCCAGGCAGCAAGGAAGATGACACTACCTGATTTGAATGCAGAGGGGGAAAATAACCAGATCTTCAGGGAGGGAGTAGATTAGGAGTCGTCATCCTGGGTACAGGGACTGGAGGCTGGTGAGGTTGGACAAAGAATACAGGACTGAGAAGGGTGGACCTGGGACTGGCTAGCAATGAAACAGACTAGGACAGCGGTGTGCAAACTACGGCCTGAAGGCCGGATCCGGCCTGTCAGGACTTTGGATCTGGTATGCAGTACTGCCACCTCCATGGCGCCACGGGGCTAAAGTGGGCTCCCTGTGGCTCCACATCTCTGCAGCCCCCGGAGGAGCAGGGGGCAGAAGGCCCCGCCTGCAGACACGCCCCTACACACAGCTCCCCTTTGGCTGGGACTGGGAAGATTTTGGGGAGGTACCCACAGCAAGGGCATCACATGGAGCCCTCTGCCCCCTCTCCACCAGGGGCCGCAGGGATGTGGTGCCGACCGTCTCCAGGAGCGGCGTGTGGCCAGGGCAGACAGGGAGCCTGCCTGAGCCCCGCTGCACGCTGCTGCCACCCTGGAGGCGCTCCAGGTAAGCAGCGCCAGGCCGGAGCCCACACCTCGAAGCCCTCCTGCATGCCAACCCCCTACCCTGAGCCCCCTCCTGCACTCCAACCCCCACCACACCCTGAACCTCTCCTGCAACCCAATCCCCTGCCCTGAGCCCCCTCCTGCACTCTGCACCCCAACCCCCTGCACTCCCTCCCACATCCCGCACTCCCTCCCACACCCCAAACCCCTGCCCAAATTCATGGCCCTGCATGCAATTTCCCACGCAGATGTGGCCCTCGGGCCAAAAAGTTTGCCTACCTCTGGACTAGGAGCCAGTAGATTGGGGGGGAGGGGAAATGAGATTGGACTGAGAAGTAGGGGGAAGACTAGGATGGAGAAGCACTGAGGCAGAGAGAAGGGAGACAGATCTGATTAAGAGCTTGAGTGTGGAGACAGAACTGGCAATGTCAGAACTAAGAGGCTGAGACAGGGAACCTGGCGGACACTGAGATTAGATGAGGAATCCAGGAAGGGATATTGAAACTGGGAGGACTCATCCACAGCATAAAATGGACCTGCTCTGGGGATGAATCAGGTCTGAATAGTAAAGAAAGCTGCTGTCTGTAGGACCCTTGCTCCATTTGTTGCAGAATCTGGATAGTGTATACTAATTCTGTCTCCAGAGCAGAGTTTGAAGAGAGTGTGGTAAATAAGGCAGAGGGCCACATACTGAATGACAAGGTGAAAATATTTTGAATAGCTGCTCATTAAGTGAGCACAGTTCATTCTGTGCACTGAATGAGGGAGGGGTTCCAGGGGAAAATAATCTGATCTTGCAATTAAAGACTATGTGATAATGCATATGAACAAGTGGCCAAATTACAGTTGCACAGGCAACCTTAATTCTGGCATTTCCTAACTTTTGAGTGCTTGACTTTGCACCCTTAATAATGGTCTTTTAATGTAGTTTTTTGCGTGTAATATATTTAAAAAGCTAAGAGAAATTCAGAAGGGACTGCCAAAGCACAGTGTGGACTGCTGAAAAGTCTGTATCAAGAAAGAGGGTTATGCAAAACCTCATTACATTTCTCATTCATTTTCACTTGAAAACTCACAGGCCAATATGAAAGGACATAATGATTCATCAAATTCCTGTTATTTTTCAGTAGTGTGGACCATAAATGACTTTATCCTCAGCTGACAGATCAGAGACACATGTGATGGTTTGTCTACTATTTTAACTCTAAATTGTCTTCAGTTTGTCCCCTGAAGCACAGCACTCTCATTAAAATGCTAGGGATGAGACTGCACAGTATAGTGCAGCTCTTCAGATTCTAGCTTTTAGATTCTTTCCCTTCCCCACAATAAAATCAAAACAGCTTAACTGACTTGTTTAAATGAAAAATGTCCTCCCTCCATCTTCATATCATATTAACATACTTGTCCTCATATTATTTTACTCTAACTATTACTCCCTATAAACAGCAATGCAGCTGATTGTTAAAATGACAAAATCAGTAAATACAGTATTCAGCCTGAGATAGCTCTTGGTGTGACCAGTTGGGTACTGTGTTGTCTAGTAATTCAAAGAAAACAATAATGATATACCTTGGAACCACATGAGGCAATCAATTTCAGAACAAAAAGTAATTAAAATACTGGGTTTCCTGATGGAGAAATACTTGTGCAGGCACAGACTGAGGCAGGTTTGAACTAAGCCAGTCTGTGGCCCCAGATACCACCATGTGTGGTTCTACTAGTGGTAGATCCCCTCAGGGGCTGGCAGCAGGTTTCAGTGTTAAGATGAATAGACCAGTTCACGTCTCTTGGACCTATTGTTTCAAGCTGTCTGAAAAGTCAAACAAGCATCACGTATACTCTGGTCACATTTTCAAACTTTTCTTTGCATCTATGAGGGAAAGACACAAAGTGTGTTTGGAAATGAACAATAAGAATCTTATCTGAAGTCCTAGGCACAGACCTATAGTCACTGCACCTTAAGATGGAGCTGAATAAAAGGATTCAGGCATAGTGTTTCAACTGCACAGATCTCATTGGTGATCAGGGCTATTGTTGAGATACCAAAATCATCTTGATTATAAATGGCCAGTGTTCATATGTTGTAACTTTCTAAAGAATTCAATTTTTGTGGATTTTTTTTATGTTTGAGCTCTATTCTAAAGTGATTTTTGTTGTTGTTGTAGTTTTGAGAATAAAATATCTTACCAATTTTTAATTATGAATGGAATTTTTTTTATTCTTTCTTGGTGGCCACCAAACAGAATTTTACTGACACTTACTAAACAGGGCCACAGAAAAGTGGGTTGATATTTAAAACTTGACATGGACACACTCCTCAAAGAGGATTGCTAGGCTGGAACATAATTAGTTTAGGATTTAAAAATGTCATTAAAAATGTTCATGACCAAGTGCAGAGAAAGTTTGGTTAAGTCTACAGGTGCACACTCCAAGGGAGATGCACACATGCAAGGAACTTACAAGACAAAAAGCCTGCTTGTAAGTATCACAAGCAATTCTGGATTCTCTCTCTTCTTATTGTCCAATCACTTCCTTATTCTTAAAAAAAAAACACCAAACAACTAAGAAATTACAAGCAAAGTTGTGGCTGCACAGCTAAAATTCACAAAAAAGTCAGACAGTGAAAAAAAGTTAATGTTCCAAAAGCAACACAGACTCAGCTGTGTCATACATATGTACTATTTTCCTTCACTCTTTCTTTTATTTAATTTGTAACAATGTAGTGCTATGAATGTCACTACATTTATGCCACAAAATATATGGAATGTGCAATGTGGTACAATTCTCATGCTTTTAACACCTTAACGTGCATTTTTCAACTTTGTATCTTTTAGATGTGTAAACTTAATTTGCACTAACTGTTAAAAAAGTGACAAAGAAGTTGTTGTAAACATCTTACCTTTAACAAAGTCTTGGTCAAAATAGTTTAGGAATCAAATGTGCAGGGCAATGCAATTAAGAGTTTCCTAACTAGCCCATCTGCACCAAATGTGTGGAATTTGTTGAAAAAAATTGGTGGCAGGATTCTATAATTTGACATTTAGGATATTCTTCCATTCAGGAAATGCCTGAACTCAGTTTGACACTCAAGAGCATGACTAATAGAAAGGTAAAGGGCCATGAGTTAGAGAGAGGCAGTTATTCTCACTTAACCTAAAAAAGAGCACATTGTTTCCTATTCTCTATTTTAATTTTTATTACATTCTAGTAAGAATCACACTCAGGAACAGATTCCTAAAAGCATGCAGTTATGGGTAAATTTGTTCATATTCACTGATTCTGTTGTATGTTTTAATTTGGTTCAGGTAAATTGACTGTAAAAGAACTAACATGCACAGAGTGAATGTCTCAGAGCCTGATCCTGGAAACACTTACACATGTAGTGCCACTGCCTTCAAGGGAAGAAAGATCCTCTAGTGGTTGTGACACTAGCCTGAGACTCAGAAGACTCAGGTTCAATTCCCTGCTTCTCCACACAGACTGCCTGTGTGACCTCAGACAAACCATTTACTTTCTCTGTACCTCAGTTTCCCATGTGTGAAATGGGAATAATACTTTCTTACCAGAGACTGTGAAGATAGTTACATTACAAATGGTGAAGCACTCAGATGTTATGCTAACAGGGGCCACATAAATACCTTAGGTAGATATCAACCCAGATATTGTATATTGCTGGGTGAGTTTACAGAGAAGTTGTTGGTTGGGGTTTTTTTTTGTTTTATTAATGAAGTGTTGCCAATCCATGGAATAGCATGATGTAATTCCGGCTGATAGGTCAACGATTGCTAGTTCCTGTCAAGTACTTTTGACCATACATGGCAAGTCATTAAGTGAGAGTTGCAGTATGACTACAGGAATATTAACAAGGCATATCTACTGTACCTTCCTCTTGCTGGCTGCAATGACAGCAGGAAGCCACCGACTTTCCCTAGTGTCCATTAACAGGAAAATAATATCATGAGCATCAATGAGTCGTTCAAGCTGTGCCACATCCTTTTGAGCCTGTTCCATTGTGACTTCAGAAAAATTCACAGGGTGACCTGGCATGGGGATGCTCATGTTAAATCCTTCTGCATTCTAGGGGAAAACACATAGGAAATGGACACATCAAAACAATGTATTAAACAGACCTGAAGGATATTATTCACAGAACAGCCAAATTATTCATGCCCGCAGCCATTAAATTATTGTAGGAATAGTCAAGATCAAGACAAGAGTTAATTGGGTACTATTGTAGTCCTTATGAGCTGTCAACCTTTGATAAAGTCCACATTTTTCTGATGTAAGGAAAAGACCTAGAATGAAATAGAGTACTACAAGAAACAGAAGACTGCTGAAGACTGTCACCAAAATAACTGATTTTAATTCATTTGCAACCATATATAAGTAAACATAGCTTCAGTGCAGCACCTCCAGCATTTCATCACTTGAATACAATGCACTAAGAGATTTTCTGCTTGGCTGAGTATAGTCTTAGATTAATAATATTTTTAAGAATAAAAACTCAAAAATTAGACAAGGATTATGGAAAGCACTGGTATCCATTAATCTCCAGTATACTGCCAATGATTTCAGTGGAGTTACACCAGAACTAAATTTGTCCCACTGTTGTAATCTTTTAAGATTATACACATACATGGTAACCATGTTGAGTCAGATTTTCAGTTTTTCTTTGACACGCATTTCTTTGACCTTGTCTTTTATAACATAAATACACAGTAACACATATACTTCAAAAAAAAAACAAAAAACAAAAAAAAACCCACAAACCTAACATCCTGCCAAAACAACACACACTGCTACACATGCTTCTTCCCTAAGGAGAGGACAAGAGGAAAAAACACCATGCGAGAGATATGTAGTCACAATGCTTAATGGACTATTTAAAGGGACCCACATGCTATGGTGACGAAAGCAGTATAAAAACCTATTAGGGCTGTCAACTAATCACAGTTAACTCATACAATTAACTCAAAAAAATTAATCACAATTGAAAAAAATTAATGGAAGCACATCCTCTGGAATGGTGGTTGAAGCATGAAGGGACATATGAACCTTTAGCGCATCTGGCACGTGAATACCCTGCAATGCCAGCAACAACAGTGCCATGCGATCGCCTGTTCTCACTTTCAGGTGACATTGTAAACAAGCAGCAGGCTGCATTATCGTCTGCAAATTGTAACCAACTTTGTTTGTCTGAGTGATTGGCTGATCATGAAGTACTGAGTGGACTTGTAGGCTCTAAAGTTTTACACTGTTTTATTTTTGAATGCAGTTTTTTTTTTTTACATAATTCTACATTTGTAAGTTCAATATTCCTGATAAAGAGATTGCACTACAGTACTTGTATGAGGTGAACTGAAAAAAAATTGTTTTTTACAGTGCAAATATTTGTAATAAAAAATAAATATGTGAGCACTGTACACTTTGTATTCTGTATTGTAATTGAAAATATATTTGAAAATGTAGTAAACATCCAAAATATTTAAAATAAATGGTATTCTATTGTTTTTTTCTCATGCAATCACAAATTTTTTTTAATCGCTTGACAGCCCTAAAACCTATATAGAAGAGAACAGCCAGCACAAATCAGCATAGCTCTATTTATTGTGTAACTATAAGGATCTAGCCCGCTAATTTAACACTATTTAGCAACTTTTCTGAACAAGATTTTCAGAAGATCACATTCCATTTGACTAGTCCAGACAATCAAGAATTATAAGACAGAATAATCACTTTTGGAGTGGCCATGTTTTTACAGGGACAGAGATACTAACAAAAAATGTTTGGGTATCCCACTATGGAAGGGTTGTTTGGACTATATGCAACTCTATTTTGGACAAGCCTCAATGTAACATTTCAGCCATAGGTTATGGCCCTGAGGTCTTTAAGGCCCTGATCCTACAACCACGTACTTGAGTAGTCCCACAATATGTCAACAGAATGCATGAAGTTAGGCATATGCCTATGTATTTGCAAAATAGGATTCTCAGATTATAAATCTATCAAAGCAGGGACAGTCTATATTAGTTTTTGAACCGTGCTGAACACAGTGATTAGTATTTTGATCATTTTTTCAAAAAAAAACAACAACTGTGTACTGATTATTCTCCACAAATTAAACTTTCTTCTTTTATTATAACAACTCCACTGTACTATTTCAGGCCCAAATCGGAACTCATTCTGCACAATATTAGCTGCAGAACCCTGCCTCTAAAAATTCTTCTGAAATCCCACATCTTCTTTCTGTAAATTACTGATTTAAATATTTCTGTTGGTGCCAGAAAAAAATGCCTTAAACCTTCAGCAAATTCATTTGAAACTGCTGCACCTCATAAAAACCATTCTTAAACTCAGTATCTCTTGGAAGATCAAATTCCATACTACTGACTTTTGTACAAAGTTTTTGCAGGGACTGTCTTGTCTCATCATTTCTTTAATGTAAGGATTAAAAAGACTGCACCAATTTATTTATGCCTTACAAGTATCTTTAAAACAACCCCCAAATTTCACTTACTAGAGTAATTAATTTAATTCACATATAGCTTTTGTCTTAGATAGGCTTCAGTTACTTGACACAAAGTGAATAATAAGACCTCTAATTAAGTCTTATCTGAGATTGAATCTTTACCCAAATGCCGTTAAACAGATGGGAAGCATCATACTCTGTACCGCTGTTGTTTCAAATTCTATAAAATATAAAATTCCTCAGTCTTCAGTGATACTTGTATAATTTAAATGGCGCCTATCATCAGATGCTTTGCAGGCTTCCATTTCAGAGCTGCTGAAAGCAGCCTGATCCTGCAGCAGGACCTTACAACATGGCTCCTTCATGTCCATATTTGAACAAGGTGAACTCAACTGAACATGCATTAGAGAATCAAAAAAGAATAAACATGGAGGATGGGTCATTTGAACCATGTTGCTCATCTGATAAGTATATTTATAAAAGGTATAAAACATCTGCTATCGGATAGAAAAAGACCTTCCATATATATTACCATAGAACTTAGGCTTTATCTACTCTATGAACTAATAATGTGATTCCCCTTCTCCTGTACAAATATTTGCACTAGTTCTCATCAAGCTAATGACAGTATAACTAGCAATGCAGCCGCAATAGCATGGATAGTTCACTGGTTTCAGGCAGGTTTGAACTTTCTACTACCTGGACTACCGTGGCTACCCTGCTATTTATCCTTATGGTAGCCTGATGAGAACATGAGCAGGGAAATCGTATCCTTAGCTCATTGCAGACACAGCCTCAGAGGAGTCAACCAGGTTAGGGTCCTAGTGTGCTAGTCACTGTATAAACATATAGTAAATGACAGTCCCTGCCTTACAGAGTTTACAGTTTAAAAGACATAACAGCTGGATGCAGCAAACAAGCACGTGTGTATGTGGGGAGAGAAGCAAAAACAACAGGAGGCTTTAGCATAGACTAGTGCACAATTCAACAATTTACAACAAAATATTCATAAAAAATGAACGCACATTGTTAAGAGGAATTCTATGTGAAGGTCCTTGCTGCGGAACAGCAGCTTCAGGGAGGGTTGATCCAGATACTACCTAAGTTTTCATCACAAAACGATACATGACTGAGGAAGACTAATTTTTCCTCCCTATAGAGCTGGGTGTACAACTGTCAGAGAAGAATGGTGAAGAGACTAGTTTGAATGAAGTTTCCATTCCAGTAGAGGGATAGCTCAGTGGTTTGAGCACTGGTGTGCTAAACCCAGGGTTATGAGTTCAATCCCTGAGGGGGCCATTTAGGGACTGGTCCTGCTTTGAGCAGGGGGTTGGACTAGACAATCTCTTGAGGTCCCTTCCAACCCTAATAATCTATGATTCTATGAGACACTTGCAATTCTAACCAACACTGAATCCTCTGACTTAGTTCCAAATAGTTTGGCCATGTATGAAAGCAGGATCCAAGGAAATTTCTAACCTTTTCCCCTGATCAGAGCCTAAAACTTTTTTTCATTGACAGAGACAAAAAAAAAATCACTTGTTTTCATGGTATAATGGAATTTCAAGCACACTGGCTATTCATCTTCTAAGTCTTTGAAAAGAATGGCTATTCAAATTGCACCAAACAGTCCTTCTTAAACCTATTAATATCACTGTCATTTTTATATTTTTGCCCATAATACAGATAAATGATCAAATGTATCACAGGCCTCAAATGTATGTGCACTCGTAAGGATAATGCAAATCAGAACCTTTATGGATGGACGATTTCCATAATTACTGGATAGATTTTAATACTCTAATCTTAAAAAATAAAATGGGAAATAACTGTAAGAGAACATTTTGCACTTGTCTTCTTCTAAAATAAATCTACCTGTGAATTAACCTGAACAAAATGTCTCCTACTCATCTAAGAAATCCTGAAGAATTAAAGGCTTCTATGAGACACTAATTTACACATGAATGCTTTGTTTCAGCATGATGCTGGTGGTATTTGGGAAGTGAATTTTTAGCTGAAGGTCAACCTTACGCTATCATTTTTCCTGTCCAAATGAAATATTACACAGTCCACGAGATGAAGGGCAGGCATGACAAAACACAAAATTAATGTAGATTATAATTTCTATGGTAATACATTATAAATACGTGTGTGTGTGTGTATATACACACACACACATACACACAAACGCATTTTGTGTAAAGTTTAGTGTGCAAGTACACACATGTACACGAACAACTATTGATATTTGGGGATTGTGTACAAGATTATTAAAATACATGTTCTTTTTTAAAACTGTGCTCTTAAGTGATGGTGGTAATGTAGTCGAGTTCACTTACCAGTAGATGATGCACCTCACTGTTCACTTCACTTGCAGTAACCAAATGTTCAGTTTAGTGCAGAGCATATATTTACATATAGGCTTGACAGATTCCAATTTTTTTTTTATAATTTCTATGGAAAATATCAATACATTTCATACATTGTTTTCAATTTTTATCTATTTACATTTTAACAGTTGCTGGAAATCATGGGGAGGGGTCAGATTTATTTAACAGTATATGTTGAGATTCAAAAAGTTACAAGTTTATAACTGTTAAAACACAAATCGTCGTCATCACATGTCAAAATATACAAAGTTCTCAAGCAGCATTTTTCTTTCTTTGCCTATCTATAAATTTCAATCATCATCATCAATGGAAATATTTTTTCATCAGTTTGTGTGTGTATGGCGAAATTGTTTACTGACATTTACTGATTAAAATCTAATCCTTTCAAGTCTAATTATACAGAAAAACAAATGTCAATTTGGCAGCATTTAAAATTTTTCAAATGCAGAGAAAAAATATAGAAGAACAAGAGTGATATAAAAATATAGAATGAGAATAAAATAAGATGACAAATAGTGAAGCAGCATATTAAAGTCTCATCTACGCACACAAAATTTGGGTGTAACCTTGTATACACAGTATTTTACAGAAATGAGTGCCACCTTCATTGCCCTGTCTCACCAAGCTGCTGCCATGAGAAAAACCAAACACGAATCGACTGAATTCAAACACACTGCCTACGAATTCTAGCACATTCATGAAACATTCCAGTAAATACACATAGAGTAATATGAAAATGTACAAGAAAGACTCCCCCTAACCCCAACTCTGCACCACAAGGTACCCTTTCTTCCTCCCCCATCATGTGAACTTAGGGGGAAAAAGTGTAAAGAACAGATAGCCAAAGACTGCAACAGGAGCAGAATCAGCTAAGGCAGGAATCTCTTTCACCTTTGGACGTTCCAGTCATGACTGTAGAAAGTTTTGACTTTCTCTGCCTTGTGGTGATTGACTGTTCCCTATCCCCTGCCCTCACCATCTCTTCACCTCTGCTTCATATCACACCTGCCCTTCCTACCCTCTCCTTCCCTGCCCAACGCGGTTCACTCCCCTTTTCTTTCCATTTTGCTGATTCCCACACACAAAGCTCCCTTCCCCTCAAAACACCTCAAAATTCACATAATGTTTGTCTCCATCACGTTGTTTACTCTGCTTGTGTGTGTTATGGACAAAGACTGTCTACTGGTGTTTGTACATTGCCTAGCACAATGGGACCCCACTCTTGGGTGGGCCCTCAGGTACTATCATAAGAAACATAATTAATAACAATATACATTTTATCTCCACACCCATGCTAGCTTTTAAAACATATCACTTTAAATTAAGAAAAAGGTACTGCCAAAAACATACAGGTGGCAAAGTCTGTAGCTGTGGTTCCTTCCCTTTCCCCAATTGAGGGGAACCTCACCACGTAAAAGAGAACCTTAAAGCATTTTTTTGCTTAGTTTTTAAGGTGATGAATTTTTAATTCTTCTCTTCTTGAAGATCTCCGTGAACATGTGAAGTGATGCAAACCATTTGGGTATGAAAACCATGGTTTCGGGTCCTTTGATACTTGGACAGAACCCAGATCCATACACAGCCATGGAAGGGCTGATGATAGCACTGGGGCCCCTGCCAGATCTCTCTCTCAGGAAACTCAATGAAGTTGAAAGCAAAATGGTGTAGTGGACTAAGCACAAGGATAAGAAATGCCTGCATGCTAATCACAGCTTTGACAAGAAGTCAATGAAGGCACCTAGGAATTAACTTGTAGAAGTGCCCATAACTCAAGTTGAAGTCAATGGGACATTCGGGTGCTCTGCCTCTCTTGAAATCAGGCATTGATCCTTTCCGCCATCACATTCCCATCTGCAAAATAGGTGTAATAATAGGAAACTCAGTAGACTCAGTAGTTAAGATCTGTAAAATGCTCAAATCCACCACAACGCACAAAAACTCTCCAGCATCCGGGTAGTGATCATAAGCACGTGCACGTTGAGTGTCTCCACAGACTTTCATCTTTTAAAAATAATTATTCGTCGCAAAATTTATTTTAAAGTCTTGGCAGCTGTGCTCAGACCTCAGCACAAGTAGCTGGACTCCAAATCCAAAGCAGGAGGCTGGGATGGACAGATAGGAAGGGTCTTAAAGACGTCTCACACATACTTTTCTACACTGATATTGATACCTCAATAAATAGAGTTTTAAAAGCTGAACAATTATCCAAAACTGTACAAATTAAACACGGGATGAAAATGAAACATCAGCATATTGTACTGCATTACATGTTATTTGGCCTTTTATTCACAAAATGTGATCCTTTTGTTCATATGTACACTATCATAAAAATGAGTAATACATGCTTGAGTCTCCAATACTACTTCATAGCTGATCAATTTTTTAATATTTAGTTCCAGCTATCATTTCATTTCATAAAAACAGAAAGCTAATCTTAACCAAATATAATTTCTGGCACAGCCACCACCTCTTCTGAAGACTACGATTAATTTTTCAGGAACACTGTAATTTTAGTTGCATTTCTAATTCTCCGCCTCACACAATTCGTATCCCGCCCCCCATCAATAAAATAAATGCTTACTTCTGACGTGGACCATAAATAAAATCTAAGCTACAGGATAGTGTCACATGTGAAACCCTTTGGAAGGAAAAAAAAAAGAGATAAAGCAGGATTTCTGCATTAACGTAACTGGTCTGTTAAATGAATCTCTGAATTTTTTCTCTATTGAATATGTTTTTACTGGAGACAGAATTCTGAAAACATATGCATTTCATGTTTGGATAGTCCAGGGAACGGAAATTATATGCTATAGGCCAATAATAGCCGTAATGGCTATAGGAAAGCAGTCAATGAATTATTTGAATGACTCAATGCATACCATACATCTGTCAGAAGGGCATAAGTCCATCAATCTTGCTGTTCCACTGGTGTCTCTCTCTACTTGACAGTTAAACGTATCACTATAATTAGTATCTAATATTCTTTAAAAAAACAAGCTCTTTTTCAAAGGTTTCTGTTTTATTTGTAGTTTGTAAGAAATTGCTACTCTGCTTTTCAATGAGACAGGATATAAAATTAAGGCGTACAAAAGACAAAGGTTGAAACAGTGGCTAAGAGTTTTAAAGCCAGATCCAGCTTCCCCTTAGGAGTGAAACAATGGCTGGGGGAGAGAGACAAGGAGAGAGTCACCTAAAATTATTGTCCAGGCTTTTGAATATTCAAAGACAGTATTGACTATTTCCTCACTGATATAAAATCCTGGATACCTAATCTATTTATTCACAAGTATTTATGCTCCTGAACAGGAATTTTGATAAAGCACCAGGACAATTTGCAGTAAACAGATGCAGTCCTATTCTGAGAGCTCTAGTAAAAGTACCACTGTCTCCAGTTAACGGCAGTGTCACTGCCCAAGTGTTCCAACCTAGACACTAAGACTCCACCCTACACTTATCAAAACGTTAGGGTATGAATATGTGCTTGGTATTTACTCAAACATTGGACTAGGAATGGTTGTTGAGTAAGTAGATTTTTATCTGGCCAATATCCTTTTAAATCTTTTGTTAATGTGACCTCTTCCTTCCCCGCACTCTGTGCATATGAAGTTCCTTGACTGAAGCAGAGCTAATAATGTTCCCCTATATGGCAAGGCAGGGGGACTTCCTGGGACCTATGCAAGGGGTATTGCACCACTTGTGTGCCACAAAATTGTACAGGTTAGGTTTGGGGCAAAGGTGGAAGTTGGCCAGATTTGTCCGTTCCCCCTATGGGGGAATAATCAGGAAAGCATAATGTCAATGAGGGCTACTGAGGGCCCTAAGAAAGCAGCAGCTGACATGGAATACCTGAGGGGGAAGAGTGGACGTGGGATTCTTTACAGTAAGATCTCATGCACACACCTCAGTCAATCTGGCTGTGCACTAGGACCAGATTTTGACTTTTGGAAATTAAAAAACAGGCAGTACTATGTCATATATACTATATGCAACACTGTACATATTCAGTAACAACTCTGTGATGCGCTTTATTTCTCAGTGTTTACACCCTTAGCACTGTATGTATATTTTATAATTGGATGGAGGGCATACAGCTGTGACAGAGACTTATATACAATATAGACTTAAGACAACAATTAAACTAAACTATTAATTCAACCGCAAAAAAATACATTACCACAGAGTTAATATTACTTGGCGGTATGTTATCCCTTTGTAGAATGTTGCATTGAGCAAAATTCAAACTTCTGAAAACCAGGAAATTCACAGTTAAGGTTGTCCATTCCCTCTTTCAGCAATGCCCAGATATGTCCCATTAAAACACACATCTTTATTCTGCCAATCCCAATTGGTAAAATGTACAAGCTCTTCATCTCCTTTTACAACGCATTCACTCTTACCACCAAGCAATTTTAACTTTGTGTTAATGTAGTTTTTGACACTGAATTTCCTTTTTTTTTAAACATGAAAAATATGTTGGCAGAAATTACTAGTCACTTAGGCAGATATATACCTCATGTCCCACAATCTGCATACTGAGCCAGCCACAGCAGCCCTGATTCAACAGACCTCTCCAGCCATGCCTGGAATAAAGGGCAGTGGGGGAGGGTGGGGGGGGAATCAAAGCAGCAAACAAAACAAACAAATCAAACAACTGTGAAATGTTTACTCACGAAAGTCCTTGTGTGTATAAAAAGATAAGTTTTGCTCAAGTGTGATATCTGAACAAAAGCAAATTTGTGCTTCCTTTCACTGGCAAAGTGTTTGTTTTATTTTATTTTATTTTTAAAAATACTAATATGAGCGCTGTAGAATTATTACAGACTCATGTGGTATAATATTTGTGTATTTTCCCATTTTGCCAGACACAAAAAGGTTGCTGGTAAGGTTTAGCTCAAAGGGTCTTTGTGGCAGAGGCTGTCATTTCCTATATGGCTGTCCAGTGTCTGACACAACGGAACTACAGGTGCTTGAGGCTTCAGGTAGTACTGCATGACTGACTGACTGACTGACTAAATAAATAAAAGGGTGTGTGTAAACATCTGTGGCAACCCAAGAGTTAAAATAAAATACAAACAGCTTTCATTGCCAAATTTAATACTTGGAATAGCAGTAGGGAATTTGTAATTCCATAATTATTCATCAATCAAGAAATAGAAGCAGAAAAGAAATATGCTGGTATAGCTGAGTACGTCAGTCCTTGGAATAATTAAAACATATTTCCAAAACTTTAGAAAGAAGTTTCTTTATAAAGTCTACTTAATTGGGTAGGGTATGAGCAGCTGTAACAGAGCAATGTCACACAGTTTATGCTTCTCAATAATATTGAAAACATCCTTATTTTTATTATTAATAATGAAGGGGGATAGGAGAAATTAATAATAAGTAGAAAAGGAGTTGACTATATTTATATATTAAAGAATCATTCCATGACTGGCTGGATATCATATAAAGTCAAATGTGAAGTTTAATTATCTCAAACATACATTTACAGCAATATTTTCCCATAATTAATTCTTTTCTTCAGGATTCTGTAGAAAACAGGAGGCAAGACAACATAAGTCATGTGTCAGAATTGCCCACTCCCCTCTCAACATTGCTTGTATACCCACACAGGACCAGATACTCAGGTGTACTCTGCAGCTTCTACTGCCACAGTCACGGCCAGATCTACAAAAGAATTTGCTATCCCATGTGATGAGCTCTTTTGAAAATCTGTACCCAGACGCGAGTGCTGATATCTTATGGAAATCTGCATAGCCACAGTGTGTATGCACATTTCTTACCCTGTTCCTCCACAGGTCTTGGGACACATGAATAATTTTATTAAAAGTATCCCCCCCTTCACCAACTGTCTGCTCAGTATTTTATGTTCACATGTTCAGTTTCAAAATACTAAATTGATACCTAAAACAAAGGACACCCTTTAGGAGCCATGCCCCACATTTCCACCAGCTTTTTTAGTCTCTGGCCTAAAACCAAAGAGTAGTGAGGAAAAAGTACCAAAGTCTAACAGACACTTTCACAATTCAGCTTATCACGTTCCTTACAAAAACAGGATATTCTTAATTATCTGTGTCATAAGGCCACCTTTTCTCACCTCATGTTAATGACATAATGGAAGTCAGGTGTGACATCAGAGCGAACAGGGTCCAGCCCTCTAGACAAGGCCACAGTGGATACAGTGTGCAGAATGGTTAATGGTTTCAAGCATACAGGAAGCTGAATTCATTAAAGTAATAATGAGTACTGACATAATTTGAAGATATTAAGGACACAGTTCAAGATGAGAAAAATATCTGGAAAGCCCCCATGCTTATGGGCTTCAGAAAGAAGTCATCACTTGCAGCAGCTAAACCAAGAAGAAATACAGACATCTGAAGTATAAATGGAGCATTACAGATTATTGAAGAGAAGAGAAGAGAAGAAGACTATGTCGCTTTTGAGAACAATGTTTTAAATTACATGGATCACATGAACTGAATACTTGAGTAATCCCTATTATTGATCAAATTCTACTTCTAATTGTTCAATATCAATCTTAAAAAATAATATAGAAGCAAAATGTGAACAACAGGGGACATTAAAAATATACAGAAGTTTACTCTCACACCTGGAATCAGGATAATGCTATTTCACACTTTAAAAAAAGCTTTATTATATATATATAAACATTTTAATAAGGTAGGTAATAAATCTGTGAACAGTCTTGTATGTATGCTCCACAGAGAAGAAGGAGGCATAAAAATACATATTCAGTGTAATACACAAGATCCCCTCCTGCCTTAACCTCTCACCTCATGTAGTACAATTGTGTTATGTTACTACTTTACATTTCACTTCTTCCCCTCCAATCCTTTCCAGATTATATGCACTCTGACAACCTCCAATGCTTCCTTTTTAATAGCATTTGCTGTATGAATGTCATGATTCTTTTACAAATGTTAGGAAAGATGCTCATATTTATTCAAAATCACACAAAAGACGGTTACTCACCTTTGTAACTGTTGTTCTTCTAGATGTGTTGCTCATATCCATTTCAGTTAGGTGTGCACGCCGCGCGTGCACGCTCGTCAGAAGATTTTTACCCTAGCAACCCCGGTGGGTCGGCAGGGTCGCCCCCTGGAGTGGCGCCGCCATGGCGCCAGATATATACCCCTGCTGACCCGACCGTTCCTCAGTTCCTTCTTGCCGGCTACTCCGACTGTGGGGAAGGAGAGCGGGTTTGGAATGGATATGAGCAACACATCTCGAAGAACAACAATTACAAAGGGGAGTAACCGTCTTTTCTTCTTCGAGTGATTGCTCATATCCATTCCGATTAGGTGATTCCCAAGCCTTACCTAGGCGGTGGGGTCAGAGTGAGATGTCGCAGAGTGTAATACCGTGGAGCCGAAGGCTGCGTCATCCCTAGACTGCTAAACCAGGGCATAGTGGGAGGTGAAGGTATGGACCGAGGACCAGGTAGCTGCGCGACAAATCTCATGAATGGGTACGTGAGTGAGGAAAGCAGCCGATGAGGCCTGAGCCCTGGTAGAGTGCGCAGTCACGTGGCTCGATGGAACATGAGCCAAGTCATAACAGGTGCGGATGCACGATGTCACCCAGGAGGAAATCCGCTCTGAGGAAACAGGTAGGCCCTTGATACGCTCAGCCACCGCAACTAAGAGTTGGGGGGTTCTGCAAAATGGTTTTGTTCGCTCGACATAAAAAGTGAGCGCTCTACGGACGTCTAGGGAGTGTAGCTGCTGCTCCTTGCAAGACGAATGTGGCTTTGGGAAGAAGACAGGTAGGAAGATATCCTGGTTAACATGGAAGGCCGATACCACTTTGGGGAGAAAGGCCGGATGTGGTCGCAACTGCACCTTGTCCCTGTGGAATACAGTATATGGGGGATCTACCGTGAGGGCCCGAAGCTCGGAGACTTGTCTCGCTGATGTGATGGCCACCAGGAAAGCAGTTTTCCATGAGAGGTAGAGAAGGGAGCAAGTTGCTAACGGCTCGAATGGGGCGGACATGAGTCTGGCTAGAACCAGGTTAAGGTCCCATGTTGGGGTGGGGCGGCGTACCTGGGGGTAGAGGCGCTCTAGGCCCTTAAGAAATCTAGACACCATCGGGTGTGAGAATACCGAGCGGCCATTCTCCCCTTGGTGGAAGGTAGAGATGGCTGCCAAAAAGACCCTCAAAGATGATACCACTAGGCCCTGTTGTCTGAGAGACCAGAGGTAATCCAAGACGTTAGGGATGGAAACCTCGGTGGGAAGGAAGTTCCACTCCACACACCAGCACGTGAAATGCTTCCATTTGGCCAAATATGTCGCTCTACTGGAAGGCTTCCTGCTACCCAGGAGCACCTGTTGCACTGGGGCAGAGAAACACAGCTCAGACTGGGTCAGCCACTCAGGAGCCATGCCGTGAGGTGGAGGGACTGAAGGTCAGGGTGACGCAGTTTGCCGTGGTCCTGAGTAATCAGGTCCAAGTGAAGAGGCAGAGGGACAGGGTTGGCTATGGATAGGTCCAGCAACATGGTGTACCAGTGTTGCCGAGGCCATGATGGAGCTATCATGATTAAGCGGGCTTTGTCCCTGCGTACTTTTAGTAGGACCCTGTGGACAAGCAGAAATGGTGGAAAGGCGTAGAGCAGGTGCGTCGTCCATGGTATAAGGAAGGCGTCCGCCACTGAACCCGGTGAGAGGCCTTGAAAAGAGCAGAAGATCTGGCATTTCCTGTTCCCACGGGACATGAAGAGGTCTATCCAGGGAAACCCCCACCTCCGGAAGACCGAAAGAGTAACATCCGGGCGAAGTGACCATTCGTGGGAAAGGAAGGATCTGCTGAGGTGATCCACCAGCGTGTTCCAAACTCCCAGGAGAAAGGACGTGATGAGGTGTATAGAGTGGGCTACGCAAAAGTCCCAGAGTCGTAAGGCCTCTTGACACAGGGGCGAAGACCTCGTGCCGCCTTGCTTGTTTATATAGTGCATGGCCATTGTGTTGTCGGTGAATACTGACACACAACGGCCCTGTAAGTCCTGTTGGAACGTCTGGCGAGGGAGGCGGACAGCTCTCAGCTCCCAGACGTTGATGTACAGGGTCAGCTCTTGAGATGTCCAAAGGCCCTGGGTGCGTAGGTGCCCGAGGTGAGCCCCCCAACCCAGGGACGATGCATCCTTTGTCAGGGACGCCGAGGGCTGGGGCGGATGGAATGGGAGCCCTGCACACACCATGGAGGGATCCAGCCACCACTCTAAGGAGTCCTGGACGCTTGGGGGAATGGTGACGACAATGTCCATAGCATCCATGACTGGTTGGTATCATGAGTTGAGCCACGACTGGAGGGGTCAGAGGCGCAGTCTGGCGTATTTCGTTACGAATGTACAGGCCGCCATGTGGCCCAGGAGAGCGAGGCAAGTGCGTACCGAAGTCAATGGCGCCACTTGCAGACTCTGGATGATGGCTACCATAGTCTGGAACCGTGGCAGTGGTAGACAGGCTCTGGCAAGATTGGAGTCCAGGGTGGCGCCAATAAATTCTATCCTCTGAGTGGGGATCAGAGTCGATTTTTCTGCATTGATCATTAGGCCTAGATGTAGGAAAAGGTCCTTGGCAATGTGGACGTGAGGGAGGACTCACACCTCGGAGGTCCCTCGGATGAGCCAGTCGTCTAGATACAGAAACACGTGTATCCGACTGCGATGGAGGTGGGTGGCGACTACAGCCATACATTTGGTGAATACTCTTGGGGCTGTAGAGAAGCTGAACAGGAGGACCGCGAACTGAAAATGTTGGCGGTTGACCACGAACTGAAGGAACCTCTTGTGAGGTGGGAAGATGGCTATGTGGAAGTAGGCATCTTTCACGTCGAGGGTGGCATACCAGTCTCCAGGAATGGGATAATGGTCCCCAGGGATACCATACAGAACTTCAACTTTATCATGTATCTGTTGAGTTCCCGCAGATCAAGGATAGGTCTGAGACCTCCCTTTGCCTTGAGGATTAGGAAGTAGCGGGAGTAAAACCCCTTGGCCCATTTGTGCTCCGGTACCTCCTCTATGGCTCCTTTGGCGAGGAGCGTTTGCATCTCCTGGAGGAGGGGTTGCTCGTGAGAGGGGTCCCTGAAGAGGGACGAAGGAGGGGGGTGAAAGGGGGGGGTTGAAATAAAATTGGAGGTGGTATCCAAATTCCCATGTGCGTAAGACCCAGCGATCTGATGTTAGCTGGGACCACGCAGGGAGGAAAAAGGAAAGATGGCTGGAGAAAGGAGGGGACGGATCCTTTAAAGAAACTGTACAACGCCCTCGGGTGCACCTTCAAAAAGGAAGGTTTTGGCCCTGAGGAAGGCTTGGAGGAGCCTTGGTTTTGGGCCCCTTGGTTGCCCAATTGCCTTCGGTGACCGGTTCTGCCTCGCCGTCTGGCCAAGTCTTGCCTCTGCCAGGGCTGAGGGTAAAGGCGGTGCAGTTGGGGCTGGACGGACCTGCGCTGAGTCACTGACGTGTGCATGCCTAACGAGCGCATAATGACCCTGTTGTCTTTAGGCTCTGCAGCCTAGGGTCAGTTTTATCCAAGAACAGTCCTTGGCCCTCAAAGGGAAGATCCTGAATAGTGTGTTGGAGCTCCGGGGGAAGGCCAGAGACTTGCAGCCATGAGATACGCCGCACAGTCACGCCAGAGGCCAGAGTCCTGGCAGCTGAGTCCGCGGCGTCCAGGGAAGCCTGGAGGGAAGTTCCTGCCACCTTCTTTCCTTCATCGAGGATTGCCGAGAACTCCTGTCATGCGTCCTGCGGAAGCAACTCCTTAAATTTGTCCGCTGCCACCCAGGTGTTATAACTATAGCGGCTAAGGAGGGCTTGCTGATTGGAGACGCGGAGTTGGAGTGCCCCGCGGAACAGACTTTGCACCCTAGCAAATCCATGCATCTTGCGTCCTTTGATTTAGGGCTGGAGCCTGCTGGCCATGGCGCTCCCTCTCATTAACCGACTGGACGACAAGGGAGGAAGGAGGAGGCTGGACATAGAGATATTCATAGCCCTTGGAGGGCACCATGTATTTACACTCTATACCTCGCGCAGCGGGTGGGACATAGGGCGGGGACCGCCAGATCATAGTGGCATTGGCCTGTATGGTCCTAATGAAGGGAAGAGCCACTTTAGTGGGGGCATCTGATGACAAAATGTCCACCACCGGGTCCTGTACCTCTGGGACCTCCTCGTCCTGCAAGCTCATATTTTGTGCAACATGTCTGAGGAGGTCTTGGTGGGCCCTGAGTCGATTGGTGGAGGGCCAACAGACGAAGTTCCAGCTACAGCCTCGTCAGGGGAGGATGAAGAGGAGAGACCTGGAACAAGCGGGTCTGATGATGGCTCCTCCTGGTGGATCGTCTCTGTCTCCCTGGGGAGCTGGGAGTCCTGAGGCTGGGTCAACCCTTCCTCCATAGGAGGAGCAGGAGGGCAGATGATCGTGGCTTCCGGCATCCGGTGTTCTGAGGTGGCCGAGCGCAATGGACCTGGGTGAGAGCCTTGGGCCTGATGGTATGCCCAAGGCGTCCAGAAACTCCACTGTTGCAGCCCATAATCTTGAGGCTGAGGCTCATGGAATAATGCAGCAGGCACGTTGGTGTCTGGGGCGTATGCACTATCCGCCTGAGAAGACAGGGACGGGTGTCGGGACGGCCAGGGAGGAGCCGAGCGAGCCTGGTATGAGTCCTTCGCTCTCGTCGCTGGAGATCTCCTCGGTGCCAGGGATCGGTACCGGAAGTCATATCGGTGCCGAGAATGAGACCAGGACCTGGACCTGCAACCAGTGCGGTGCCGGGAGGTCGACCTGGATCTCGAAGGTCTGCGGCGGGACCGGCTGCAAGAGTCTCGGTGCCGGGAGCGGTGCCTAGAACCAGAGCAGTACCGAGAGTACCGGGCAGGACGAGAAGTGGATCTGTGCCGTGAGTACGACCGGTACCGCCTAGGTGAGCGGTGCCAGGACTGCGAGTGGCGTTTAGACCGCAACCGTCTATGAGACCACGAGCGGTGCTGGGACCTGGATCGAGATCGGTGCCGGCTTGCCGATTCCAGTGAAGGAGGTCTCATAGTGGCTGGCTTGCCTCTGGAATGTAGTACCCGCACCGGCGGTGCCGGGGGTTGAGGCAGGGCAGACTCAGTCATCGCTATAAGGTCCCTGGCTGAGGAGAATGTCTCTGGTGTGGAAGGGACCGTAAGCTCAACCACAGGCCTCAGTGGGGAGCTCTCAAGGACCGGACTCGACGGCCCTCTCAGGATTGGAGTCGACGGTACCACAGTCATCGGTGCCACAGCAGGAGTAGGTGCTGGGCGGTCCAAATGAGGGTGAGTCTGCATCGAAGGCATGGAGGAAGCGGAGGACCTCCGATCAGGTCCCTGTGCCGGAAAAGGCCGATGCCGAGGTGTCTTGGCGGAGCCGGCACAGTCCGGTGCCGGACGAGCGCTGTCAGCACTCGGTGCCGAGGACAGAGGGTTCAGGGCTGCCTCCATAAGGAGAGTCTTCAAGCGAAAGTCCCTCTCCTTTTTTGTCCGCAGCTTAAAAGCCTAACAAATGCGGCACTTATCTGAGATGCGCGATTCCCGAGGCACTTTAGGCAAGAGTCGTGGGCATTGGCTTTTTACAGGCTGAGCATGGTTTGAACCCTGGTGAACTGGGCATGGGCCCCGGCACCGGGTGTGGGGAAAGGCTAATGCCCAAAGCCTGCTAAACTATGTACACTATCTAATAACTATAGAACTAATTACACTATAGACTAAGTCAACTATGTACAACAAGATATCGAATGAACAAGGAGAAGCTAGGGAAGTGGAGGACAGCTAAGCCGCGCTCCACTGTTCCAACGACCGACACGGGCATTAAGAAGGAACTGAGGAGCGGTCGAGTCAGCAGGGGTATATATCCGGTGCCATGGCGGTGCCACTCCAGAGGGCGACCCTGCCGACCCACCGGGGTTGCTAGGGTAAAAATCTTCCAATTCCGGTGTGCACACCTAACTGGAATGGATATGAGCAATCACTCAAAGAAGAACCCTCCATTCTGAAGAAGCTTTCAGAAGAAGCTGTTTTTACTGACTATTGTGAACTCCAACCCTGCAATTCCAATGTCTAATAACAATTCTGCTCTCAATAAACAAAAAGATCCAAATCCATTGGTCCAATGGTGTTCCATCTAGCTTAGATACATTGGCCGAGATACAAAATTTAAGCCCAAATAATGTTGCTAAGTTAACCAAGCTTTAGTGAAATATTTTGCCAAATCATTATTTCTAATTCTTTGACCACTGTAAACACACTTTCTAATTTCTTTTGGACACCTTCAGCATTTGTTGCCATGTCTCAAGGCTCATGTATTCATATGGACAAATACTGACCCTGCTAACACTTATCCACATAATTAACTACATGTATGAACAGCCCCACTGAACTCAATGCAGGTAGTCAGGTGTATAAACTTATCTACATATGTGTTTGCATGGATGAGGACTATGAATATATTTCCAGTAAAGCTTGTGGGGAAAATGTAACTGCTCCAAATTTAAATCAACATCTTTTGTATCTTTATAACTCTATTCCCTATTGTTATATCAAATCATTTTCTGAACCTTTCCCAAACGTCGGAAAAAGCAGTTCATCACTTGATCTAATAGAAAACTATGTATTTCAGACTACTCAATGATAATTAGACTACTTACTATTTAAAAAAAAAAAAAGAGTTAGGGTGAAAACCAGCCTAGAAGAAAACACTTTAGGATTTAGAAGGAAACAATTCCAAATCTGCATTTCAGTTTCCTGCTCCCCTTTTCTTTTTAAGCACTAACATGAGCAGAGCAAAGGTATACTATGGAGCTATTTAAGGCCAGCTGTCTTCTCAATACGTTGAGATGTAACCACCAAAATATCTTTCTTACCACTCCTGGAAATATTTTTTGCAGTCTGTCTGCTGCCGCAAGTGCCTTGGGCTTCCCACCACCGAGACAATCTTCAAACTCATATAAAGGCTGCCGTACAGGGTTGGAATAGGAGATTTTTGCATTGTCCACAAATGTGATCTGTCTGACTCCCCATCCCTAAACAAACAAAAAATCCAAGTAATTGGTAATGACTAATTTAACGCTGTAAGACTTTGGTTCAAAGGACATAACAGAAACCTCTTTGAGTCTATAGCATTAAAAGCATACGTGGACTTTTGTTCACAATTCAAATTCTACGTTTAACTGCAGATTAAGTTATTACAGTTTTAGAAGCTAACTATAGTAAAATTCCTTTTGATCACACTGAACTGTCTCTCACTGGCACAATTATTTATTTCAAATATTTTGGTTTGAATTTGATTTTGTGAACCCATTTGTTATTTTATTCAGGACAAATTGGCCCTTTGTATATCAGCAGTTTTTAATTAAAAAAAACAACCATAAAATGCAATATTTCTGTGATACAGACATATCACATACATATGTTGATTTCATTGTATTCTTCCATTCTTTCGCACAAGGATGAAAAAAGCAACCTTTATGAGAGACAGCAGGTTACCTTCAGGAGTAACTCTGGTACTTACCATTAAGGTTCTGGCTACACAACAACCCAGCGTACCAGCTCCTAGCAGCAGACACTTAGAAGACACAACCTTCTCCAGGTCAAGAGTAGGCACCAACCGCCAGCACATCAATTTAAGATTAAGATCCACAGACGACTCAGCTAACCTACATAGAGAAATAAAAACAAACAACATCATCATTCCTGAATACTCTCTAATGCAGCACTGGCCTTTTGTTCTAACTAAGCACTGGTTCTCAATTTTTATTTATTTATTTATGTTGGGGAGTGGGGGAGAGGGCTGGAGCTCCCCCTACTCATTGCCCCATATCCCTTCATGATACATCCCACCAGTTGCTATTATCTCTCTCTTTTTCTGTCCACTTGATCTCAGTTCAGTTTTTCTTCTCTTTTTAAACCCTGTCTTTTCTCCATATATTTTTAAATTTATTTTTCACTGACTTTTTTGTTTCTCAGTCTCCTTCTCTCCTGCCCAGCAGACCACAAGACTACATTCTGTCTGTCTGAGGTTTTTACATGTCTCCCATCAATGAAGTATCTGATTACATCACAATTCTGAATGTACTTAGCCTATATTCAGTCATAGTCCTTACTGTATTTATTGTTTAGGTAGGAAAGTATTATTATCCCCATTTTACAGATGGGGAACTGAGGCACACAGGGAATAAGTCACAACGGTTACACAGGAAGTCTTTGGTGGAACAGGGAATTAAACCTGTGTCTCTTGGGTGTTAGGCTAGCATCCTAACCAATGGATCATCCTTCTCTACAGGCAAAAAGAAGATAAGCACCCTTGAAGATTCTCTAGTGAAGAGTGCATGCGCTCACATGACTGACCCAAGCAGCACGGATGCAAAATGGAAAAGCTTGGGCTAGCAGGCTACATGTGAGCTCTTCCTCTCACAGCCACCTGTGCCTAGATACTACAGAGCTAAATGCAGATATACAACAGAGAAATCAATTTATTTTGCATATCTGTATCTAAATGATCTTTAGAGGAGCAGACCCAAAGTTGGGAAACATTGCACTAGCTAATGAAATAGCTAAAGCAGTGTACAGTATGAGCATCTCTAGGAATACTTAAAATGAAAAGTAAAAATCACAGAGTCTGCTTCTGCATAACAATCCATGCTACGTATAAAGAACCTTGTCAACGGATTTGACATTAATCAGTCCATGCAATTTACTCTCATATACTTTGGGAATTCTTAAAGATACTATGTATAAATTCTACTAAACATTTTGCTAATCAGATACATAGTAATAAAAAAAGAAGGTAAAGATGAAGTGTTGTGCCCGCAGCATTATTTACCTACACAAATGTTGACATTCTATCCTATTGTGATCTCATACAACAATCAATACATCAAACACAGTAACGCAATAAACTTTTATAAAAATGTTTACTGTGGTTCTTACAAATGAATTAGAAACATGCTGAAACAAGAACAAGACGACAATCAGTAATTGCCCTATTTTTAAAAACTTACTCCTTAGGTATTTGACAAGAATGCAAATAAACATATACTTCATGCTAGGAAAAATCGTATACTCCAGAGGCCCATAAGTAATAAACCAAAATAGGCAGTCCATGAAAATGACATTTAGTTTCATAGAGTTTAAGTGCAGAAAGGGCATTAGATCATCCAGTCTGACCTCCTCAATAGCACAGATCAGTATATATTTCATTCAAGTACTCCTATATTAAGCCCAGTGACACTAGTTGGAGTGAAGCATTTCAATTCTCAGGTGCCACAGGCAGAAAACAGGAGAGAGCACAATGTCACCAATGCTCAATGCCTCTCAGGGAAGTGATGAGGTGAGATATCCCCAGATGATTCTAGCAGGCAATCCACGTCCCATGCTGTAGGGGAACGTGGAGAAAAATGATTTAATTACTTTAAGTCCAAAGTCCATGGAAGTTAATGGAATTGGATCAGGCCCGTAAAGTCTGCTGAATAAGATGCTGACCCACATTTTATATTCCAAAGTGAACAGCCTACCCAAGTTTGAAAACGAGAAGTCACCTTTCACCTCAGATTCCATCCAAATGCCATAGGTAATTTGTCCCATCTCCTAGCCTTCTACTTTGTTCAATTCTTTCTCTAGTGCCTCTCACCCAGTCACCGTCACACCGCACAAGAATTATTACACATGCCTTTCCTCCAGAGTGCAGGATTTATTGTTGTGTGGCTGCTTTAAAGGATACCAAAGCAGTTAACCAATTTCATTTGCAGCCTATGTTGGATTTGCTGGCTGGGCAATGTATCAGGCTTTTAAAGTTCTGAGCAGAGCAGATCACAGCAGCTTATCCATAAGGGAGATAAATGATACGTAACATATACAGGAGCCTTCTTTCTGCCAGAATTAGCCCTCCTTACACTCAGCATGGTCCCCTCTTTCAGTCTCACATAAGTCTTAATTTGTTTTTATCACCTCTTCTTTGTAGAGGGCTCCACTATATTACATCCAGTCATTATGTACAGCTATGCATCATACACGCACTTTTTTTGCCTCTTCCAGCTTCTCCTCAGGAAGGGCTATGTGCATCTTTTCTACCTCTTCCATCATTCACTTGTACATCTCAGAGGTAGACGGAGTGGAAAACTATCCATAAAATTAAAACTGTTCAATACTGCAAGATGCTAAACACCCTCAACTTCCACTGACTTCAGCAGGAGTTGACGGCATGTACTTTCTCACAGGAGGATTCTGCAGCCTGAACAATCAAAACCTAAGGGCACAATGATGGATGTTACCAAGGCCACATGCTTAACAGCAATCAACCTGTTCTTATGTCTTGCCAGCCATTAAGTAAATTGTGAGTCTGCACTGATAAAAGTTAAACTAAAAAGGAAGGACAATAAGTAAAATCACAGAATTCAACAATACAAACATAGGTCTATGCACAGAAACACAGCTACACAGAAATACAACTTGCATTCAACTTAACTTTAAAAAGTAACTAATCTACATTTCCAAATTAGTGCCCCATCCTGGAAGCACCTATTACTAAGCATGGTACTTTCTACTCTGTGAAGTTCTGCTGACAATGGGACCTTTCATGGGAGTATGCATTGCACCTGGTAAAAACGGATGGCAGGATTGGGCACTAACATTGTCACAACTATATTTTCTTTTCTGACAAAGCACATTTAAGATCCACGTAGCCTTTGGACCTTACATTCTCGCTCCCCATACCCTCAAAGCCTGGTATATTCCAGGCATGATCAGATTACAAATGTTTTTAAACCACCACATACCTTTTAGGATCCATGCATTCGCTGAGATTCACCATTCTAGGACCCATGCCTCCTTTTTGGTTTTTCTCCCATCCAACAGCTTTTGGACAATCTACTTTTCAGAAAAAACAAACAAAAAACTCCATGATATTAAAAACCTAAATTTCACCTTGCCAAACACAAAAAAACCAACCAACCCACCTTTCCCAAAACTGTCAATTCATTAAGGATGTTAAATAACAGAACTCTTCACTGCAATAGAGATTCTATTGCATGGTAAAAAATTGGTAGAAAGTGTCCCTTTTTTCATATTGTCTGCACTGCACACTGCTTTTTGTTTATTCCAGTGTTTTAAAACACGTTAGTTGAAAAGTCTTAGCTAACATGCTTTTAGATGTAGCTTGTTTTCCTAGTCTGGACAGAACCTCTAACATACTGAACCTAAATAGACTCAGCTGCACCTAATTAGTTTCCAGCTGCGAGTGTCTCCCTGTGCTGTCTCTGGACTCGGGCTGGGAATTAACCATCAAAATCCCAGGACATTGTCAAGACAGATGGGTCTTCTCCTAAGGACACCATTGGGAAAGGGGACAGCAGGACTCTAGATCCACTCAAGAGAGTACCAAAAATCTTGTTCACCCACAGACATGTGCCTATATCAGCTTTTAAACTGAAGCCTCCTGTATGTGATTATTAATTTTGGTATTTACATATGTGTGCTAGGCACTTTAGAGACAGAGAAAAGACATGGGAAGGAGTGAGAGAAGGGGAGGAGAAAGGTTACAAAAAACAAGAATGTGTGGTTCTTTTGATCAGCAATATTTAATATTACAGATGAAGACTGAAAATGTAAGCTTGTTAACTGACTATTATAATATCTACACTGATCTTTCCGAAGTATTTGTTAAACTTATTATAAGTAATAAATAACAGTGTGATTCTCAGAGCTAGAGGAGAGGCATCTGAATCAGGACATCTGTGTTCTATTCCCAGCTCTGACAAAGACTAGCTAAGGTCCTGATCCTGCAAAGAGTTACACTCATGTTTAAAGTGGTGTATATGCATGATTGTCTGCAGGACTGGGGGCTAAGTGATCTTGGACAAGTTATTTCACTTCTCCATGACTTGGTGTCCCTATCTGCAAATGGGTATAATACCACTTGGTGACCTTGCATGGATGGTGACTTTTGTTTTAACTATTATTTGTGAAATACTCTGAGACCCTCAGATGAAGGACCTATAAACAGTTTTGTTCTGTTCTGACGCAATATTATCAATAGCAACTGAATCCTGGTTTCCCAAATTTCCAGTGCATTGCTCTAATTTCCTTCAGGTCTTAATACCACAAAATACAGATACAAAAACACCTCAGACTCCAAACATACCAAAATTGTGATTTTTATGGTTTTATAAATCCACTTTGTACTCTCATAAGTACCTTGTTTCACGCACTTAATATGATTGTGTGTATTTTTGGTAGTCTAGTGATTAAACACACTTTTAATAAGAAATGACAACATACATTAATAATGTATGCACTGTGACAGCAATTACCTGTTGCTGTATCATGCTTGTAATTACAATTAGAGCATAAAAGCTTGGTGATTACGCCAAAGAACCTTACTCCCAAAGTAAATTATCCTCTTTCCTTCTAGAAAATAAAACTATTTTCTTCAGAAAGACATTTGAACAATTTAAGATGCACTAAAACAATGAGGAGTCCAGTGGCACCTTAATGACTAACAGATTTATGTGGGCATAAGCTTTCATGGGTAAAAAACCCACTTCTTCAGATGCATGGAAAGAAAATTACAGAAACAGGCATAAATATATATTGGCACATGAAGAGAAGGAAGTTATCTTACAAGTGGCAAACCAATGTTGAAGACTAAGTTAGTCAGGGTGGATGTGGTCCACACCAAATAACTGATGAGAAGGTGTCAATACCAAGAGAGGAAAAATTGCTTTTGTAGTGAGCCAACCACTCCCAGTCCCTATTTAAGACCAAATTAATGGTGTTAAGTTTGCAAATGAATTGTAGCTCAGCAGTTTCTCTTTGAAGCCTGGTTTTTAAGGTTTTTTTGGTTGAAGAATGGCTACTTTTAAATCTATTCTTGAGTGTCCAGGGAGATTGAAATGTTCTCCTACTGGTTTTGTATGTCTGATGTGTGTCCATTTATCCTTTTACCTAAAGACTGTCTGGTTTGGCCAGTGTACATGGCAGAGGGGCATTGCTGGCACATGATGGCTTATATCACATTAGTAGGTGTGCAGGTGAATGATCCTCTGATAGTGTGGCTGGATCCTATGATGGTGTCACTAGAATAGATATGGTGACAGAGAAGGCAACAGGTTTGTTATAGGGATTGGTTCCTGGGTTAGTGTTTCTGTGGCATGGTGTGTAGTTGCTGCTGAGTATTTGCTTCAGGTTAGGGAGCTGTCTGTAAGCGAGGATTGGCCTGCCTCCTAAGGCCTGTGTGAGTGGGGAATCATTTTCCAGGAAAGGTTGTACATAGTTAATGATGAGATGGAGAGGTTTTAGCAGGGGGCTGCACAACGGCATTTGCTCCAATTCCTCAGACAGAAACAAACACCTACAAGATCTATATCAAGCATTCTTGAAACTACAATACCCACCCGGGGAAGTGATGAAACAGATTGACGGAGTGAGATAGGTACCCAGAAGTCACCAACTACAGGACAGGCCCAGAAAGAAAATAACAGCACACCACTGGCCATCACGTACAGCCCCCAGCTAAAACCCCTCCAGCTCATCATTAACAATCTACAACTTATCCTGGAAAATGATCGCCCACTCTCACAGGCCTTGGGAGGCAGGTCAATCCTCGCTTACAGACAGCCCCCCAACCTGAACAGGACTCCTCGTTTTTGTGGATACAGACTAACACAGCTACCCTTCTGATATTTAAGATACATTATATTTGAGGTAGCAGTTAACATCAGCAACAAGTTAGCAGCACTAATCTCTCTTCCATCTTCTTAGTGATCACAGAGAAGAGAAGTCAAGTAACATCAGTTTCTGTATTCTGAAAGTCATCCTTTAACAATGGATTACCTGGGCTCTGTGGCAGCTGTGGAAGCTTTATTTCAAAGATGCTGCTGTGTGCTATGTCTCTCACGCCTTGCATGGTCCTGTCTCTGAAGCAGAGCACTTCAACTGAATGGAGGTGGCTACCCCTGGCATTGAAAAATAAATAAATCTATAGCAAGGTATAAAAGATCTGGCACTCCTCCAGCAGAAAAGAAAGATGCTCAAGCAGGAACTTCACTTTATTAGTCCTCTGGTATCATACAGCTTTAATCCTTTGAAAACTCAAGACTATGACAAATCTTCCATTGGTATTAGCTTCATATACAATAATGTGCCCATATTTCTACCTGATCAAATATGAAGAAACCCAACATGACTAATGAATACCTAAAACAGTCCACTGTTATATGGAAACTGGTGCAGCTCCACTGAAATTGCACTCAGGACTTCCCCACTGTTAACTACCCATCTGCACAGTGTTACTGGGAACTAGAAGCTCCATATGTTTTGAGGCATAATGACCAGAGAAGCCCCAGAATACAATGTAATAAAGTTGCAATGACAGTGCAGCAGAAGGTGCCATTCTACCTCCTCCATGACTTAGCACGCTCCTCAGAATCCTTGATCTGATTCAGTTTTTGTCTCCTTCCCCTTCACCAATTAAGCTCTGCACCTACTATTCATATTCACTCACTGCTGAGCATCAAAGTAAAAGAATTAGGTGTTTGGCAAATAACGGAATTTGGGATTCTCATATCCTCACAGGATGCACAGATAAGTGATATGCACATGGATATACCCTCCTATGCTATCTTTCACATATGAGCCTGGAAAATGCCATTGTTAACATGGCTAATTGAAGGTTTATTGTCTCATTACACATTACTAGAACATCAAAAATTTGAAGTTGCAGCTTAAATTAATCAAACAACCCAATCTTAGATGGATAGTATTTTATAACGCAAAAGATGACAGTGTGAAATAAACCAAAAATAAATGTTCAATCAGGCAAAGCAGAAGAACTTTAGAGTATGTGTTCTTCAGACTTTAGCTCATGTACCATTGGTGGTCATTTGACAGTTTTATTCTCTGGAGCAAGACAGCTTTCCAGTGGCACTTGCACACATTAGCATCCTCAATCAGTCTGTGCTACACAACAAATCCAGAGACTAGACTGCCTTTCAGGTTTTGCTTCTACTCATGTAGAAATCTGCTACATGATGAAGTGGCAGTAGCTGCTACTTAGTTTAAGTCGAAGGTAGGTTCCCTTTATAAACCCAGTTATTAACCCTCCTCTACTCCAAATTCTCCCAAAAGAGGATTTTTTTTAAAATTTTTTTTTACTTTTACCAAACTTTTCAGAAATAAATCTCTGCTCTGGAATGTGATGTAGCAGGTTAAGCTTTGGAAAGATTTGGAATGGAGAGAATTTAAAAACAGGGCTCAAAGTCTAGAAACTAACCATTAAGAATGGGGGGGGGGGGGGCAGCCAAGAAGTGAAAGACTATATGGAAGTAGCAACAGGCAGGGTCCCTGGTCTCTGCCCACTAAAATTTGCAAAAATATGCAGAAACCTTAGAAATTTGTTATTTTGATCTATTTCCTATTCAAGGGATCCATTTCCAACACACTCCTAGTAATTTTTTATTTTCACCTTTGCATATATTTTTGCATATTTCAGACAAAGTGAAGGTTCAGGGTGTGTAGTTTAAGTCAGCTGGGCTGAAAAAAGGGCTCATCTAATAAAAGATAAAACCAATACCATCTGTGTGCTGCCATCACCAGCAAGTTCCTCAGCGGCCAACCTGGATACTGTGTAAAATTGCAGGGATCATAAACTCCAACTGTCACCTGCAAACAAAATAGCCCCATTGAAAACTCTATGCATAACAGCACAAGATTTGCAGTAATAGTTGTCAGTGTATCTTGTTATCTTACATGTTATGTCAGTAAGAAATCACATATAGCATTTAAAAAGTAATTAACAATTCCTGCCAAACTATGACAAATTGTATGCCATTGCATGCAGTTTAATGTTTCCCAGAGCTCCCAGTTTTGTTCATTTTGGCCACCTAACGTTCACTTGTACTTCACTGTGCCGTATGCATTTCCTCATCTAAGCCCAAAAAGCAGTTTAACAAAACCTGAAGATGCCTACCAAGTGGTCAGATTATTGCCTTGATTCATAAGCAATGTTGATGGATGGTGGATAATAATGATACAAAAGGAGACAGGATAACAGATGCTGGGTCAGTCAATGAAAAAGGTAAAGTCACCGGCAAGGGCAATCCTTTATTAAAGGATTTAAGCACAGAACTCAGATACTGCCCTCCAAACTGAACCCTAAGAAAGGACTATTTTGTATGATACAGGCTTCTCTCATATAGAGGAAGATTTCATCTGATAGCGTATGCTTCTATCAATGCCACTTTTTAAAGTTAGTCTTTGAAGTTTCCTTATTTCAAAATAATACCTACATAGCCACAATACAATATTTTCCTTATTTTAGAAAAAGAATGGAAAAAGCAGAGGAAATGACTGGAGCTCAAATGGTATAAAACAGAGTTGAACTACTTCAATGACTATTTTAATGTCTTCCTTATGTGTGAGATATGAATTGCTTTACAGACTTCTGTCCTGCACAATTAGCTCTCCCTCAGCCTCATTATGGAGCTTTGCTGCTCAGTAAATTTTTAGCATTATAAAGCAAAAAACTATTCAAGGCTCTGAGTAAAGGTTAGTCAAAATAAAGAGTGCTCTGAAGAATTTCAGAAGGCTCTGTTAAAGCTAGGCACCTGGACAAGATGACGATAAATGGAACGGACAAGAACTACATAATGTATAACTAGCTTGGTCAACCGTTGCCTTGATGTCTTCTGCTTTACAAATTATCAGGATGGAAATTCTCTTGTGGCTCCATGGAACGGACAGTGCTTTTTTTGCATTCAAAAGGAGACATGTTTTCCCCGTAACAACAACAACAACAAATATCATTCCAACCTCATCTGACCAACATTTAGCCTGCATCACATCTACAGGACTATGAAGGACTTAACTGTACACTGTTCAAATACAGATTTTTTTTTTAATAGAGTTTAAAAAGGAGCCAGTTTTTCTTGTATTATTGCTGGTACTTTGAAAGATACAAGCTGAATATATTAATATTAACGTTTTGTATTAATTTATAATAGGATCATATATTTTCTTTTGTAGAAGGTCACTGTTATAACATTTCCAGGTGTACTTAAAGCTAGTGCAGCAACTATAGAAATGAATTGTTGCATACTCCTCCCCTACACGGAACACACAAGCAAATGAATAATAATATAGGTGGGCTTTGCACTTACATAATGCTATGTGTTCAAAGTGACTAAGAAATATTAACTCGTCCTCATAACAGCCCAGTAAAGTAGCTAAGTTTTATGATCTCTCTTTTAAAGATGGGGTAATGAGTATAGAGAGCTCAAGTACCAAATTTTCAAACCATCGACTAATTTGGGATGTCTGGACTTTTGGACACCCAGATTGAGATGCCTAAAACTATGCACCCTGAAGACTAGGTGTAGTCAATGGGAGCAACTGGTGTTCAGAGACTTGACCTACTCTACTCAGTGGACAAGCACTGGATCTCAGTATAGTATTCCAGTGAGAGGTCAAACAGTTTGTAAAGTCGGCACAAATATTTCTGGCATCCGAGCATATGTGCAAAATTCCACTTACCTTTTCCTCTTGATCTTGGAAAAAATCATTCCAGTTTTTAAGCAGTGACACCAAAACAGACTTGTCATTATATTTGATTAAAAAGTAAGGCAAGGCTGTAACTCCTTCCTTCTGGCAAAGTTCATCATATGCTTTCTGGAGCGCTTGAATCTGAAAGCAAAAAGATATCATAACAGACTGTTGGAATTATCTTAATTCAACAGTGCCTGTGTGAGTGTAAAAATATTTTCTTAACTGAATATGTAATACTTTTTCTTTTAACTTGCTGAACACAAATGTATCTATTCTAACAGTTTTTAACCATTTATTCCATAGTTTTTTTTTTAAACTATAACCAAGCATCTGAGAACTAATGCAAAAGTTAAAACCATATAATCTTCAATGCAAAACAGGCAGAAGAAGCACTGCTGCAAACTGATACATGGAAAAAAAGACAAAACAAAATTAAAGTGTTATTCTTAGGGCCAAAACAACTTGCAAATATGGAAGTCCCCTAAATAATAATAGTCCCATTGTTAGAGAGAGAGAGGAAGCTAAGAGCTCTGATTTGTCCTTAAGGTACTAAAATATTTAGCACAGGATCGGATGGTGGTAAACACTATTCATGATGCAGCATAATGATCAGCATCATCCATTCTATCTACTTTGGTACACCGGTTTTCAGTGGTCAGCTGCAATTGCTTCTTTGGATCCTGACATCTACACTTTAACTGTACCATTGAATACCATCCTACATAAACTATGTTTTTTTCAGAGAAACAGTCTTTAGTCCTCCATTTTGTTTAAAAGTATGAATAACCACAAAAACTAAACTTTCTTTCCTACTTTCAAAATACTCGACTGTTATTAATTAGAAAGGCAAGGTGGTTGAGGCAATATCTTTTATGGACCAACTGCTGTTGGCGAGAGAGAGAAGCTATAGCTCAAAAGCTTCTCTCTCTCACCAACAAAAGATACTACCTAACCCACCTTGTCTCTCTAATATCCTGGGACCAAGTCAGCTACAACAACACTGCATATAACAATTGCTGTTATTATCCAAATTGCTATAGTAAAGGTAACCAATTCTTCTAATACTCATTAGTAACCACCTAGAACATTCCTGTAAGAATACACCTAAACCATTTCTAGAGGTATATTTTAATTGTATTCCACTGTTACATGATAAAATTCATTGTGTAGTATGTTTGCATTGTTGTATCAAGCGTCTCTCCCACATACCTCACTATGGGGCTCGGCTTCCCACCAATTTCTAGTGGCATTAAAAGCACTTCACGGTTTAACAATAACTCACTCCAGTTAAAACAAAGGGTACACCTGAGTAACTCTACAATTTCTTTTCCCTTTGTAGCATAGAATAAACAGCCTCATTCTCCCCTCAGGAGTTCCTACTTTCCCTCTGTCTCATGACCTAGTTCCCTTCTTCCCTGCACAGTCATGTGTTAACATTTTTTACAGTACTTCTACAAATAATCCAGGCATATCTTTTCAACAAACATTTTCCAAACCTAGAAGAATGATTATGATGATTTAGTTCCAATGGGAATGCTTTATAGCAGCAGTTCTCAAACAATGGGGTGGGCTTCCCAACAGAAGTGTGGGAATGTGTCAAGGGAGGTGTGAGCTTGTGGGGGGTTTTGGTTAAGAGCTCTGGCTGTCAGCCCCAGGTGGCTGGCGCTTGCACAGAACAGCCGTGTACACCCAGCAGGTCAGGATAAAGGGGAAACCTGGAGCCCCACCGCACTGGGACTGACAGCCAGAGCCTGCCACTTAGGCTCAGGCTCTCCTCCCCTCCCCACCATCCCTCAGCAGGAGGCAACCCCAGGCTCAGGCTCTCCTTCCCACCCCACACCTTGAGGAGCCAGGGCTCTGGCTAACAGCCCTGGAGTGGCAGCAGCAGCACAGAAGTAAGGGTGGCAACAGGGCACCAAGTCTGCTGTGAAAAGTGATATTGACAAATATCACTTTTCACATTGCCACTCTTACTTCTGTGCTGCCGCTGACATGGCGCTGCCTTCAGAACTGGGCACCCAGCCAGCAGCCACTGCTCTCCGCTCTGCCTTCAGAGCTGGGTGGAGATATATGTACTTGGGGGATAAGGGGGGTAAATGACTACAGACATAAAAAAGGGAGGCTCGATCAAATAAGTTTGAGAACCACTGCTTTAGATCATCCATCACCATATTTTCAGTCAAAAGAAAAAATTGAAACGTGCTACCTTGAGCCATCAATGAAAAAGGCTCCATCACAGTCCACACAGTCAGATGAAATAGTACCATTTAAAAATACATGTTCAATTTACCAAATTCAGTTAGACCCTTTTTAGTATAAAGGGCTTATGGTATCCTCAATATGCTCCTATAATGTCTATCTTCATTAGTGACTCACATCTTTCACTATAAGATGCTCCATCTACAATCATTTTAATCAGAATAGTAAAAATAATTGTTTCAAATTCTACCAAAAAAGCTAAACAGTTATCAAAGACGTAACTGTAAAGAAAACAGATTTAAAATCAATGTTATTACATAACTGGATTCCTGTGAACTTTCAGTTTCTAACCAAGAAGCCGGAAGCTGTTGCCAAACAGTCACCCTATTTTCTAAACTGTTTTCCTCAGGATTTTCCTCTACATATCTACACTTTCTGATACAGTCCAAGAGCTTTTTCTTTGCTACCTCCTCCTTTTCTAAAGTCTGACCTCTAGTTCATCAGTCAAATGTTTCTGCTGATGACAGAATCTTGCTATCACACCAGCCTTCTTTTCTGTCAGATAAAGTATCAGCCAGAATACCCTCAACCTTCTTCTTCTTTCCAGGCCAGCCATGATGTTCTCTAGATCCAAAAGTTCTTAATATATATTATTTGTATTGCAGTAGTACCCAGAAATGCCCCATTGTGCTAGGTAGCGTGCAAATACAAGAAACATTTACTGCCCTGAAGAGTTAATACTTTGAATAAACAAGAGACACAAAAGGGTGAGAGAGCGGGATAAATTTCTCCCAAGGCTGACTAAGCCCCTCCCCAGGCTCAATATTCCCACCAGGCTAACAACTAGAGCTAGTTGGGAATTTTTTGATGAAACATTTTTTCATTGGAAAATGTTAAATCTGTATAAACCAAAACCACTGTGGAAAAACATCGGTTTTAATGAACTATTAAAAAAAAATTTGATTTTTCTTAAATTGCCATTTTGACATTTTCAAAACCATTTTTTGATTCTGAACAACTTCTTGTTTAGAATTTTATATTAATTTGCAGTAAAAAAGTACAAAAACATTTAAAAATGGTCAAAATTGAAACAAAATACTTCAAAATCATCAACATGTTTCAACTGACTTGATCTAATAAATTTTTGTATTTGTAGCTTGTGAAAAATTTGACTTTTTCCCCCCCCTAGTAGGGGGTGGGGAACTTTTTCAGAATCTCAAAAATTCTCATAAGATGGGAAAACTATTTCCTGATCAGCTCTATTAACAACCTACTCTCCCAGACCACGCTGCCTCTGAAATGCTTAAAAATCTTTTGTACATTGAATATTCTGCCCAAAGATGCTACCATGAATCCAGTAATGATTTATACTCAACCTCTTCGGCTAACTGGATTGTTGCAAAAGAGGCAATAAAACATCAAAATGAGAATTTTATAAAGTTAAAATGAAATAAAAAGTATAAAATCAGTAACTCAAATAAACTAGCTACACTAGTCAAAACTCAGCAAGTTCAAGGACAAAATATGCAATTTTACAGGCAACAAGAAAGAATGATCTGTACTAAAGATTTGACAGTTGGTGTTTGAGTACCTGGGTTGGAGAGAACCTTTCACCTAGGCAGACTGCCTGCTGAACAATAGGTATGCCATCAGAGAAGCAGAGAGCAGGGTAGCAAAACCAGTAATAGAAGCGATACTTTTTTAAATCCTAGAGGAAAAAAAATATATATGCACATGTTAGAAGACAAATAATTACTAACCCAACTAGCCACTTAAAAGCTGAGTGATTATAGTACTTCCAATTACAGCTATGGCCATGATCCTGCAAACACTTAAGCAGGTATTTAACTTTGCTCATGTGAGCAGTCCCATTGGAGTAAACTTAAGAACGTGTGTAAGTATTTTGCAGACTAGGAGACCATGAGAGCTGTGTCAAAGAATTACACAATAGGAAACTGAGTTAATTCCATTTTTTATTATTAAATATATTTTTTTTAATTTCTTGGCAAATATAGCAATGCAGCCTCAGACCCCAAGGGGCCTTCTGGAATTTTGCAATAAGGCCTGAGACGCACACCACACAGGGTGGGCCAGCAGTCCCAACCCCGCCATGGCAGCCTGGACACCACCGTGCCAAGCAGTCAAGAACCTGGACCTTGCCACTCAGGTCAGCCTTTAGCACACAGCTGAGCTGGGCCACAACAGTGTGCTAACTGGGCCAGATGCAGCCCATGGGCCACTGGTTGAGAGCCACTGCATCAGAGGTTCCCAATCTGTGTTCCATGGACTGCTGCAAGTTTGTGAAGCAGTTTCTGGTGATCTATGGATAGATGGTTGGTCACATGAGGCTGTCTCTCTCTCTTTTTTTCTAGTTACTAAATTGCATTAAAATACAGCCAGACATATAAGAAATAACATCCTAAGATTACTTTTCAATGTAAACAATTGCTACAATTGCCAGACATATGTAGTGTAAGGATTTCCATACAATCAAGAATGGAAGGAGAGGTTGTATCCAAGAGAGACACCATAAAATATTTTAGAATCCCTGCACTAGACATAACTTACTGCACTTCTACTTTTAAACCAATTTTATTGGACAGCACCATAATGCAGTTAAACTATAAAGCTGCACAAATCAGTTTTACGTATTCTTATAGGTCACCAACTGTCTTTTATGGTGATGTACTCATCTGTTGCTTCTATTTTTGAACAAAGCTAGAGTTTAAAATAACTATATGTATGATAATGTGGTATAATTTTTTTTTGTTATTTAAACAGACCAGATGGATGAAAGCTTTTAAAATGGTCACCACAAATGTGTGACCAATGTGGAGAACAGCCCAGTGAGAAATCACCCTAGATTTACCTCTTAACTTTTCTCTCTCCTTCATATTAATCCCATCAACTGGGGTCCACTCAACAAGCCTTGCCCCACCAAAGTGCGCTGTTCAGTGCCATATACTTTATCACACCACATGCTTACATGTCTTCCTTCATGATATCCCACTACTTTTTCTTGGATTGGCTTCTCTGTCTTTTTCCTTCCATCTTGATCTGTTGGTCTCTCTTACCGACATAGTTGCCAGGACTGCGCTTTACATAACCAAAACATCTGAGTCTGCATGCCTTCATTTTTTATCCCTATGGCTGTCAGAAGTGACAACTCTGTACAAACAGTTGTCATGAATAAACATGGTGAACTTTTCTTTATTTAAATATTCCCTTATAGCACAGACAGGCATTAAGTGAAAGCAAGCACCATTTATGAGATCATTATCTCTGCAGTGTTTTAATTTGACCTGATCTTTAAACGATCAAATATTAAAAAGGTCATGGTTTTCTGTAATCTATTCAGTGGCATCTACAGTAAAATAAGAGATTATTATATATTGATACAGAGATACCCCCACACAGATCCATTCTCTCTCACACACATACATATAAAAAGTATATGGAACCTTGATTAAACACACAAATTCAGCTTTTATATTGGGAATTTGTAATCTTTTCATGAGAAGGAACAGTTTAATACATGAACGTCTCATCACATTTAATTGATGTCAGTATTTTGAATATTTTTTTCATATGAGGAAAGGTTCTAACATAAAATAATCTCTTTTTGAACTATGCCAAATATATGGAAGATAAAAGTATCAGACTTAAAAATTAAACATTACAACACTTCTATTTTTAAGCTATAGTGAAGAAAGTTCCTTGAAGACCAATGAAACACAGGCAATCAGATATGTATGTACTTGTAATTTGAGAAACACACCTACAAATTTTTAATAGTTATAAAATAAAGGAAACTATGGCCCTAATCTTGCAAAAACATGCACAAAGATCTAACTTCAGTAGGACTATATCTGTCATTTAAATTCAGTGCATATGTATATGATTTCAGGAGTGGTGTATTTGCACATGCTTAGTTAGTTACATGAGAGAAAGCAGATAAAAGGCAAGGAGAAGGTGCAGCAAGCAGTAAACTTAACCCTGACATATAGGGCTAACTGGAACTGTTAGAAATACTTGGTGGAGACTTTCACAGCAGACTAGAGGATTTAGGAACACAGCTCCCACTAACCTGAATGGGAGTTGCATGGCTAAGACTTAGTTAGCTTTGAAAACATCAACCTACATTTATAATTACAACCATTTTTTCTCATTTTCTTCTACCTCAGAAGACAAACATTTGTACTCAACTTAGTGAAGGAGGCTTAGTTTAGTCATCTAAACACTGCAACACATAGGATACTTACAATGAAACATTCAATTTCCATCAGATCAACTCACCCTTCAAAGGTAGGTAAATGGAGTACCATGAAACTTACTTTGTGTAAATTCTGGTCCAGTTTGCAAAAAGGTTCTGTCTGCTTTGAATGGACAACAAGAATGATTTCCCGTTTATTGATTTAGGTGTAGAGTTTTGGCCTGCTGCTCTTAATCAACATTTTCCATTACTGTGCAGTGTACTGTGTATCAAACAGCTGCTTTTGACCCCAGCAGTGGCTACATTTCAGTTCTGCACTGTGGTGTCACAAAAGTTACACCATAGTTAAGGTTGTGCCAGAATTTTAAATTTGGCAGCAACGACAACGTTATTTAAAAATTGTGTGTTTTGAATTGTAGAATTAATTTGAAATGCTTAGTGTAGCTGGTAAATTAACGTTTTGTGGTACTCTGAAAGTAAGAGTGGTGAGAGGAGAGAAGGGAAAAATCATCCAGAGTTTAGTTAAATCTATTCCAAAAACCACCATGGTATAAAAAAAAATTCTGGACTGCCCTACCTTTTTTCCCAAAAGCCTTTTAAATATAAAATCAAGTAGTCTAAGGTGTAGTGTGTGTAATTCTTTAGTATGTGTTGTCCAGGCCAGTTTGTTAAAACTTTTAACTTGTTGGACCTGAACAATGTTGAATCAGAAGATCTTTCTAAATTAATGGACTGTGGGACAGTCATACATGTCCAACTGTTGATGCAAGAGAGTAGGAGATGGCCATTAAGGTTTTACAAGTGCATGTTGGATGAAGTTAGGGTGGGTATTGCTTTTCATTATTTGTTGGAGTATTATGTATTTTTGCAGTATTGCAGGCTACGGTGGGAGCTTGGGGTGTTCTAATGAAACCTTCACTGTTTGTGCTTGTAGGTGGGTTGTGAATCACTTTGGATTGAAAGGCAAAATAAGAATATAAACTGTTGTTAGGCACTATTCAACTAAATGCATAGGCACCAACTCCACAGGTGCTCTGGGGCTGGAGCACCCATGGGGAAAAAATGGTGGGTGCTGAGCACCCACTGGTAGTCCCATCAGCTCCCCCACCACCACCTCCCCCAGCGGCTCCTGCCCATCAGAGAGGCCTGCAGAACAGTGCCTTCCCCTCCCTCCCCACACACCCCTCTCGCCGCTAACAGCTGTTTCACGGCACGCAGAAGGCATGGGGAGAAGAGAGGATGCGGTACACTCAGGGGAGGGGGTGGAACAGGAGCATAAAGAGGCAGGGTGGGAGTGGGACCTTGGGGGAAGAGCTGGAGTGGGGGCAGGTCCTGGGTCAGAGCTGGGAGTCGAGCACCCCCCAGAAGTTTGGAAAGTTGGCGCCTGTGACTGAATGAGCTATACTGTGATAGGAGTGTTTGTACCCCTATGATGAAAGAGTTGAGCAATATTCTTTTAGCACTTATTCTCACCTTCCCATTTCTTCAGCAAATGTATTGCTCAGGGAATAAGTGAATCAAGCCTGCAGGTTCTTTGATCAGTCTTGACTTTTACTGTCCTCACTTGACCTAAGAGTCTAGTTGCCATTATTTATTTTTATATATGGAATCCAAGAACCTTTATATTTCTAGAGAAGCACATGCATGTACGAAATGCAGTCTGGTAACTACAGTAGTTATATTACTATTTTTCACTGACGTGTTTCATCATTATTTTTGTTTCACTATTCAGAGTATGGAATAAAATGCATTACTTACTGCAAAAGTGAGAAGCAGGAATTTGTTCAAGAGCATGGGGTTTTCAAGGGCAGTCCCCGATTTTATTGTCTCCCATATCTGTCAGTGGACAAAATATATAAATAAATAAAATAAATCAAATTTTAAAAAGCATATGGAGAGGTTCATTCATCTTTCCTTCTTCCATATATGTTAAAAGCTCAAACTAATCATAGACAAGACATGTAGGGCTAGAAGGGATTTCAAGAGGTCATCTACTCCATCTCCTTGTGTCAAGGCAGGATTAAGTAATATTCTCAGTAATTCAGGTATGATTTTGCCCTACTTAATTCAGCCCATGCTCTAATACCTGCTTATGGGTGAGCATTTATTTCAACAAAGCTTTGGTTTGTCCTGGGGTCTTGGGAATTACAAAAATGACAGTTCTACTATTATAGGCTTTACATTTCAATTTCATTCTGCCAGGTAAGGATCAGAAGCACAGAGCTCGTCCAGAACTACATCTCCCATATGACAGACACAATCTATACTAGCAGACATCTAGGCTTAAATTTTGAAGGTTTTACAAAGTTACACATAAAAATGATAATTAATATGTTTTTTCCTACAGCAACAGCCCCTCACATGGATGAACCATAACCAATACAGCAGCACTGGACTGATTTGTCCTTCTAGATCTCTCATCCTTGCGATATGTAGGGTACTGAAACTGACAAAAATCCCAACGGCAGGATCACAAGTATGAAAAAGTCTAGAAGTGCAGACAGGTGGCATGCTGTGCACAGTTAGAAACAAATCCAAATGTAGCCAATTAGTTCATTTTTGCGTTCATTTATTGTATATTGTGTGATGTTATGATTAACTCATATAAGATGTCTATATACAATCATGGTATGCCAAATAGATTTAAATTGTAGGTTCATATGAGACTGAGAAGTATTTAGTAGTGAAAAGTATGCATTAGGTTTCTAAGTAAAGCAGAACTGAAACGAAAGGCCTACATGCTGAGCCCTGTAAGATGTCACCATAGCAATACTAGGCCATAAGCTTAAGAATGCTTGACATAAGTGACCAAAGAGTGACCCTATGCCACAAGATCACAAGAAAGATGTGTCAACAGGTGATGTTGACAAAAAATTGACCTTGATGTACTGTTCAAAATCAAGAGATACCTTACTGTAACATTTTTCCAACAAGTGTCCTGATCACAGGGTATAGGTGCACAGAATCTAAGAAGAATAAAAGGAACTAAAACCTATGAAAAATGGGGCACTCCAATATTCTTGGGGGCACAATACAGATAAGGGAAAAGAGGGTTCACACCTGAAAACACATGCACAGAGTGTTAGATATAGTCAGATTCACATGATAAAAGAGGGCTCCCTCATTCAATAAAATGAGTTACCTGCGTGAAAACTCCAGCAGGAAACATTCCTACATTGATTATCAATTGGTGAGGAATCCATCAGACTCTAAAATTATCTTCGAGTATGTGAGTATGACTATATTTGTTACTTGTGCATGATTGTTTGTAAGATTATATATGCCTGGATAATCATAACTTTACTTGTGACTTTAATAAAACATATAAGACAGAACAGACGTTTTACTTGTGACTGTATGTGTTATTTCCTTGGTCTTCACGTGTTCCTAGAAGCTCTGAATCAGAAACAAGAAGCAGAGGTGACTTTCATTCTGTTGAGCTTGAAACTTTAGCGACTAGAGCCAAATCCACAGAGATATAATACATTACTAAATTCACTTTAAATAAAATAGAAGGCTACAACAGTCTGCTGAATATGGTGTTTGTGGGACAAAGAGTTGCAATTATAAACAGTATTGCAGCCCTTGTTTGGAGGCTGACAGGATTTTCAGTATCAAGGGGTCACTAAGAAAAATCTACTGTGGCTTTCTATATTAGCAAACATTGAACCTCCAGTTATCCATTGAGATATAGCCATAGAACAAAAACTTAAACCTGCCAAAGGCTCCCCCGAACTTCCTATCCATCAGGTTACGGTTAACATACCCAACCATGCCTGAAATTGCAAAAACCACTATGGACCACACGTGATCACCTCATGTCTCTGAATCCAGGAGGAAAAAGCAAAGAAGTGGAGGTAGAGGAAAGGAGGCTGCAGTCAGCCCTTCAAGAGTTCCTCTTGGGTAATTTGCACATTATTATTGACCCAACTAGCAACCTTCCCAGTTTCGACCTGCCACACAGACTTTGGACCACACTGAAACGCATCCGAACAAACCATGGAAAATGAGGCTACCTGATGCACAAGTGGAAAATCAAAGACTCCCCTTTGTGCGACTGCAGTGAGAACATCCAAACCATCAAACACATCATAATGGAGTCCCTCAAATATGGATTCAGAGGTGAACTGAATGATATCCACAAGTCATAGAGGAGGCCCTGAAATGGTTTATGGACCTACAACTATAGCATCTTCCTCTGCAGATGTCATATGCACGTACGAGAGAGAGACACACACACAAAGAAAAAGTCTAGGATAGGTTACATTTTTTGACTTCTCTACTTCTCTTTAAGAGGCATCATCAAGATTACTGCATCATAATCATCACATAGTAAAGGAGCAGTAGGTCACAACAAGAGGGAAAATAATTAATGACTTCAAAAGAGAAGATGGGTGAAAACTCTATTATTCTGACCTAAGGCAATCTAATTACGGAATCTAGCGATGAGCATAATAAGTACATTCAAACAAAAAAACTTTTTAAGTAAGTCTCTCTCAGCCACTCACTTTATTTAGTAACTTCTTGTATGAGTTCTCTTCAAAGAGCAGACAACTGTACCTCCTCCCCTACAGTGGAACCAGCTGAAGGTCAGATTGAGTAACCTCTTTGCTGTTGCATCTCCTCAGTCTTCATGCCATTACTTATGCCCCAGAGTGCACTGTGATAATGTGAATCCCCAAAGCAAGCAGAAGGTCATTTCTGGATTTCACAAAAGCAATGCTCCCTGGAATTCAAGTAACTGAGTAAGTCCAAGAGTGCTGCTAAGATTAAATAGATGAGAGGCAGGACTCAGCATGGAGGCTACTGAGCATCATCATCTAACTGCTGCTGTCCAGAGGTGATCAGAAGCAAGCAGAAGATACCAAACTACCTCCTCCAAAAGCAACTGTATCCCAAAGTCGGGGTTAGATGGGTCAGTGGGGGATGATTGAGTCCCAAGCAATGGAGAGACTAACTGCAAAGTATTCACTAGCTTTCCCCAAATCCTGTTTTCTTTGTAAATGTATTTAATTGTTAACCTTACCTCATTTGCTGCTTTTTCCAAAAGTGACTTCTTATCACAGGATTTGAAAGACTCAAAAGTGTTGGTGTTATATAATGTTCCGACAGCAGGACAGCAATGTGCCGGGGTGGCAGCATTCCTAGACAGGAAACAAGGACACTCTTGGAACCACACACTAGCATTTTTTCCAGAACTTTCATTAACAGTAACCAATGGGAACTCTCACATTAAGACCCAATGATGCTGTTTTCCAAGCAGAGTGGTGACTATATACATCACAATGACGCAGAAGGAGACTCAAGGACAGTCCCACTCAGAATGCTTGCAGGTAGTTATAAAAATGTGCTTGTGTTCATGGACAAATCTGACAAGTAACTCAATAATTATTAGGATGATTTGATCAACTGAAGGCTTAGAAATCCAGAGCACACCTCATGACACAGTGACAAATGCCGCTGTGGTATTGGAGACAGGAAAGAGCTGGAAAAGATTTAGTTTTATGCTTCTAACAAAGATTATGAAGATAGCCAGTCTTGTGTGTAGAGTTTCCCCTGCCTCAGTGGCATCCTTCCAACTGTTCAAAAGCGTATGAGAATTCTGTCTTTAAGGAGGTGTTTTTATGTATAACTACTGCTGAGTCATCTAGGTTTTCCCCAAATATTCCATTAAGTGTTTACAGTGTTTAAATTTAATTTAGAAGTTTTTGTGCTGTACTTCAGACCCCTAATAGAAGTGGAGATGCTTTGCCCCTGATTCAGCAAAGCACATGCTTTACTGCTTTATCAAATGGGAATCAGCTTAAGCACCTGCTTAAATGTATTGCTCACTGATGGTCTTCTTAAATAAAATTACTACTTTTATTCATAAAAGCCTGTAAGACATTCCATGCCTACTGCATTTTCCACATCCTTGCAGTTAATCACTTATAGTCTCTAGAAGGTGCAGGGAGGTTCAAACGTCACATCATAAAGTAAATTTTTCATGAGCACTCTGCACTGAAAATCATAGTCTCTTAGGGAATCTCTGAGACAAATACAACTTTTTTAAAAAATCAATTTTTTTCTTTTAAATAAAAAAAAGTGATTCAGTTAAAAGTGGTAAGTTAAAAACAAAGACATCCCAAAGTGAATATAAAACACATTACTAATGTTGAACAGTTAAAGTCAGAAAATCCAAAAGTTTTGTTACTTATAGCAACATTAACTAGACAGTGCTCCTTACAGATATTAATATGTTTTATTCCATTTCTTTACTGGTAGAATATGTAGTTTAGTAAATTAGGCCAAAATACTGCAAATACTTAATATATTTACTTTATTCAATGGATGTGAGTAGTTCAATGAGTTCCACGAGACTACAGTGTTTGCAGGACCAAGGCCTTAATGATTATCAGAAAAGGTACATTATACATATACAGGACATGCAACTTCCACAAAATTTAAAGTCAGTCGAGACCATTTTGATCAAGTAGTCTGAATTCCACGCAGTAATTCCCACAGCGGAATTATTTCTCACTGCATAAGTGAACACTTGGTTGTCATAATATTGCCATAAAAATACTATTAAAATAGCCCTGATATCAAGTTAAATTTAAAAAAATGTTTTCACAATTTTCTTCAGTTCCCGATGTTAAACGGTGTTTTCTGAGATGATTTTCTTAGGTTTCAATGTGACATTTACAATCTCCTGCAGGCAAATAATTCCAGTGGTAGCTCTATCCCTTAAAACTTATGACCAAATAAATTTGTTAGTTTCTAAGGTACCACAAGGACGCCTGGTTGTTTTTGCTGATACAGACTAACATGGCTACCTCTCTGAAACCTATCATCTGTAGTAGATAGATTCTTCTCTTCACTGCCATTATCTAGAAAACTGTTTAAAAGCACAGGAATGCAAAACAGAGTGAAAGGAAAAACTTTTCAAAGTAATTAGGGAGGACAATTATGAAAATCACATTGCGATATCAAAATGTGGATAAAGCCTCATTAAAATTCTGCTAATACTCTTAGAAGATGCACACCAAACATAATCATAAATGATTTCTCACTTAGGTGTAACTATATTGTTATCCAACATTTTTTTAAACTTCAGAATCACATACGATACTTACATATCAAAGGCACTAAACTCCAATGTTAAACGAGCTGGTAGACCAAAAGGATCACCTGAACAAAAACAAAGTTTCTTTTAAATAACAGCAGCAGCAACTATGTCACAATAAAAACAACAGGCCACATATAGTTTCCTGAATCAAGGGTCCAATCCTGTTACCATTGAAATAAATGTGAATAGGATAAGAATCTCTAGTTTTTCATATAGTCACAGATTATATATCCATATACAACTCATGTGATCTTTTTTCTATCCCTTATTATGACTGTGGAATATTTTGTACATGTAGTACAAATTCTTATAACAGAAATATAATTAAACAAAAGATAAGAGGAGAAAATCTAGTATGCCTAATAAAAGTTCAGTTTCTACCTACCGTTATAGTAGTAGCCTTTGATACCTTTTGGAGTCTCATCTAATCTATACTCATTAAGTTTCTTCTGCGTCAGCTCATGCCAGAATCCCGCATCCAAGGCACTGGTGAAGGGAACAAACTGTAGCTTTGGGATTCTAGGTTCCAGGGGATTGTGTGTCTCGCTATCAGCAGTTGCCATTGTTTTATTCAATTAAAGCTGTTAAAAACAGACAGTAGTTCTGTGAGAAAAGTCATTCCTGATAGCTACTTACTGAGCTTATTAGGCTGGCTTTGGCTTTTGGAGGTTTAACAGTGTTTTGTTTTTTAAAGCCTACAGATGCCACTTACAAACAAAATGTCAAAATCTTTAGTATACTAGCCAAGCCCTCTCTCTTTATAAGAAGCGAGAACTTACTTTGCGGAAGAAGGATGTGCGTGTATACACACACACACCCCTTCTGCAAATTAAGTTCTCGCTTCTTCGGGAACATTTTTTTCTTCAACATGCTAATTCCGTGCCAGAGAGAAGCAATGACAAAACTGGTCTAACTAAATCTAATAGACACCAGATTCAAGGGTGGCCAAAGCACACCCCAGAAACCACACGTGGCCCAGAAGCCAGGGCCGGCCTTATGTGGGGGCTGGGCAACCATCCAGGGCACCGTGCACTGAGGTGGGGGCTCGCGCTACAAAGTGTCAGAATAACAGACACCCAACAGACCGACTCCGCCCCCCAGCCCTGATCACCTCAGCCGCGGTCCGCCGCCATCCCCCGCGCCGCCTGCCCCTCCGCCCGCTCCACCTCCGAGTCCGCCAGCTCCTCCCCCAGCGCCCCTCGGCCACCATCCTCCGCTCCGCCTCCCGCCCAGCTCCTCCCCCAACCCCCGTCCGCCCCATCCTCTGCCCCGCCTCCCTCCCAGCTCCTCCCCAGCCTCCTTCCGCCCCCCTCATTCGTTCCGCCCCCATCACCCGCTACGCAGCGACCCCAGACCGGGTCCGCCATCATCCGCCCCCTGCTCCGCCCCCTGGCCGAGCTCCACCTCCGCCTCGCCAGGTCGCCATTTTAGGTAGGGCCGGCCCAACTTACTGAAACTCGCCTTTAGGTGTTCACAGCTTAGCACTCATGCGAGTAGCAGGCTCATTTCTTCCATTTGCGTTTGCTGTTACTATGAGTGAATCTGACAGAGTCAGATGGAGATGGGTCCGACGCAAAGAAAATTCAAGGGATGGGTGCCCGTGCCAGCAAGGAAGGGGGAGGAAGAGCTAAAATCGTCAGGCAAGCAAAGAGCCAGCCTGTAACTCACAACAGTCCTGAGGCACCTGAAGTGCCCTGCTCAACCTCACTTCAAAGATTTCGGCCACCCTGATAATCAGCATAGCTGTGAAGTGTTGCTCGAAAGCCATTTCTGAAACACATTTGATTTGGGTGCGGAATAAACATTCCCCATCTCGGATTAATGTATTTCAGCATTTTGTCTTAAATGAGTGAAATTAATTTAGGAAAACCTCCAAATAGCCAGTCTGGAAAAAAAAAAAAGCTTGGTATCCACCCTTCATTCTTTTGTGAATAAAACAGTCTGTTCTGAAAAATATTTTGCTTATTGCTATAATAGAAGACTTACCAAATTGGACTAACCCAGTACAACCAGGGATGTTTACATTTTAGAAGGTGTTATCCACTTTTATTTGGCACAAAGATAACATTTTGTAAAAATGAACGTTCAAAAAAGCAAAACACTAATGTTTTCAGAATTTTACACTAATCTCCCTGAAAACAATGCTTAATAAGCAAATAAACATCCCCCCAGCGAGTCTGAAACAAAGTTTACAGCACTAAGAACCTCAAAGTGAAGCAATGTTTAGAAGAAAAGAAATGTAGATCTGACTTTATTAACTTTCATATTCCAAGCTGAAGGAAATGCATATTCTCAACTAAGAGCTCAAATAATGACAAGTAAATTTGATTTTTAATGGGCTTTCATTTGCACTCATGGTATTATTTATAGCATAAGTGAAGAAATGTACTTGTAACAATCAATTTTTAAAACTGACATCTCTTTAACCTGCTGTTGGATACCAACCTGCAATCTAATCTAGACCAAAAAATAAAGTACTATGCCACCCCTTGACCCTCCTCTGCCAGTGTCTGTGGTTTTACACTCATACCATCTTATTTTTACATCTTTCCTTTGTTTTAACCCGAAAGCCCCACATCAAGAAGAAGGGAAACTGATGGCAGAATATACAGAGTTAAAAGTGAAAATGATTATACGCTAAACTGTTATCAAATGCACAATGTAAACAAACTGAAAAAAAAATCTTTTATTCCTCTAATCTCTTTCACTTATTGTAATTTTAGGGTATATTTGTAACAAGAGCGTGTAAAATATTTATAGGCAGAAGTGAAATTTTAAAATTGATAGTGTCCTTTTAAATGCTGAAACAAAGTGGGTGTGGTAATACTACCTCACCCACCTTGTCTCTAATATCCTGGGATGAACATGGCTACAACAACATTGCACACAAACTTTAAATGCAGTCAGCTATCCCACACCCCCAGTTCTTTCTAACTACTGTGCAACATTAACTGCCTATGACTAGAGTTGATCAAGAAACAGAATTTTCCTTCTGCTGTAAGGAGTTTTGACATTTCCAAATTAGCTTCCATTACAAAGCGTAATGGAAAGTGAAAGTATCAAATTAAAAATTCCAAGCAGTTTAGAATTGTAAATATTGAAATTAAAAACATAATTTTGTTTTTAAATATTGACTTGAAATAAAAATACTCATTTTCATTTTCCTGATTGGAAAAATCAGAAAATTGTCAAAATCAACACTTTCTGAATGGAAAATGTTTTGTGCGAAAAATTTCAGCTAGCTCTACCTATGAGCAGTTGTCACATTTATATCACCTCCACAGTAGTCACTATTTTCAGATGCATTGTGGGTTTTTCTAAGTCCCTACACCCATCTGGATCCCATCTAAATTGTACTTTTATGACCTAATTTTCTTTCTTCTGCTTTTACAGCATTTCTAGGCGTATCAATTTATTACTATTTTTGTAGTTTTTTCCCATTATAAAGAGGCCCTGAAAAATGCATACAATACTAGAAAATGGTCATCCTACCCTGCTGAAAATAGGAGCCAAAGTCACCTAATTTCTGAAGAATTTAAGCTTTTATTTAAAAAGGTTGCCAGCCCTTAAGGTTATGAAAGATGACATTCCAGACACTCAATGTAAACAGGTATGTTGTCCAGGAAAACCCACCGACTGCTATGCCTACCTTCATGCCTCCAGCTTCCATCCTGGACACACCACACAATCCATCATCTGCAGCCAAGCGCTGGGATACAACCACATTTGCTACAACCCCTCAGACAGAGACCAACACCTACAAGATCTTCACCAAGCATTCTCAAATATGATACCCACATGAGGAAATAAAGAAACAAATCAAAAGAGCCAGAAGTGTACCCAGAAGCCTCCTGCTGTAAGACAAGCCCAAGAAAGAAACCAACAGAACTCCACTGGCCATCACCTACAGTCCTCAGCTAAAACCTTTCCAACACATCATCAGTGATCTACAACCCATCTTGGACAATGATCCCTTGCTTTCACAGGCCTTTGGAGGCAGGCCAGTCCTCACCCACAGACAACCCGCCAACCTTAAGCATACTCACACCAGCAACCATACACCACACCATAGTAACTCTAACTCAGGAACCAATCCATGCGACAAGCCTTGATGCCAACTCTGCCCACATATCTACACCAATGACACCATCACAGGACCTAACCAAATCAGCCACAACATCTCCAGTTCATTCACCTGCACGTTCACCAATGTAATATACGCCAGCAATGCCCTTCTGCTATGTACACTGGCCAAACTGGACAGGGACTAGGTAAAAGGATAAATGGACACAAGTCAGATATCAGAATGGCAATATACAAAAATCTGTAAGAGAATACTTCAACCTCCCTGGCCACACAATAGCAGATTTAAAGGTAGCCATCCTGCAGCAAAAAAACTTCAGGACCAGACTTCAAAGAGAAATTGCTGAGTTTCAGTTCATTTTCAAATTTGACACCATCAGCTCAGGATTAAACAAAAACTGTGAATGGCTAGCCAACTACAAAAGCAGTTTCTCCTCCCTTGGTGTTCACACCTCAACTGCTAGAAGAGGGCCTCATCCTCCCTGATTGAACTAACCTCATTATCTCTAGACTGATTCTTGCCTGCATAGTTATACATGCCTCTGGAAATTTCCACTACATGCATCTGACGAAGTGGGTATTCACCCATGAAAGCTTATGCTCCAATACGTCTTTTAGTCTTTAAGGTACCACAGGACTCTTTGTCGCTTTTTTCATGAACCTTTAAGAATCTGTGTAATAAAGGTAAGTGTTATAAATACTGAGTTTTGGCACATTCTGCAGCTAAGACATCACCTTACATCTGTAGGAACAATAACCACAATATCATTCTTAATTTAAGAGCAGGAAACAATTGAGGAAGAATATTCATGGCTTTGCTGTACCCTAGAACCTGGTCTTCCTACAATTTCAGTTTCTTATGTTTGGTATTTCTCCTAGTGTCTACCACTATTGGCACTAAAATGCAAATATCAAAGATATAACCCATGAAATCATAAAGAACAGCGTGGAATATTTGAATACATAGAGAGGTCTTTTAAGTTGTGTGTTTGATCTTTAACAGTTTAGGTAAATTAAACAAAATCATTGTAATACAAGTTAATGAAACCACAAAATAAAAGGAAAGATATAAAATAGAGATTACTTTTTAAAAAAATGTATTTTACAAATTTCAGAAATTACTTTACAACCATGATAATTGAATTTGCTTTTATTTCAAAATCATCAGCACTCCTAATGCCACAATCATCCTACCACTTTCAAAGCACTTATTCATATCTTTTTGTATCAAAACTTCTTTTCATCAAATTAATACCTCACTATTTTCTAAGTAGTTTTCTGAGCTCTCTTCCATTTAGGTTGTGTACCAACAGTGCAAAAGGCTTATAATCAAAATATCAAATAGAAAAATCTTTAGATCTCCAATTAAATTGAAATAAATATTTTTAATGAAAACATAGCAATAATTTTAAGAGATTAAGGGCAGATTTTTAAAAGTATACAAGCACTTTTGATTTCCATGGGAGTTAGGTACCTAAGTAGTTTTAAAAATCTGGCCCTAAGTTTAAGCAGCACTCTCTTTTTCTTCCAAAAAGGACTCTGATTATACAATATATTCTCACAGGACTATATCATGTCACTTATTTTTCACAAAACTCCCACTGATTTATATGTACAGGTTGATGGTCCTCGACCAATACCATCTCCCTACAAAACTGCAAGGAGATGCACTGTAGTTTTGTTATATCACATCTTTGTTCAGATTGAACAATTTTCTAGTTTGTGTCCCCTATAAACTCACGGGTGCTGACAGCAACAGAAGGCTTCTGTAAGATTCTAAGCTCTTCTCCCCTTCAGTAGCTGGTCTGGAAAGGCAGTTCCTTCTCCAGGAGAACTTCTGAAATCTAACAGAGCTAGATTCAGAAAACCACAGCTACACTTTTCTTTGCGCAATATCTGTCTCATGCAGTCTTTCCGGTCTGTATCATGCACTCAGTTATTCTATTATTTCTAAATACAGCAAAGATGTAACACTAAATCGTATCTTCCTGGAAAATCATGCAATCCCCTGCTGACCCTTTGAGGTCCATTATCAGATTCAGCATCAGACGTGATTTCTGCCAAGACTTCAAACACTATGTTCAGAGTATGTATACAATCTCTCTTTCTCATACACATACATGCACGCACACAGTACTCTTTACAACTGTTCTTCCTTATTTGTTAGTAAGTTTTGAGGGGCATCCTATTTGGTTTTGATATTTTTCTCATTTCAGATTGAGAAAGCTGCATCAGTGTATTTATAGTGCTCCACACTATGTTAACTTTGTGAACACATATTGGACTGCATCATTGCATTTATGTGTTTTTAGCGCCAGCTGGATTTTTCGGTAGCGTAGATGCATCTTATTTAACAGTGTCTCAAATCATGTACTGTTATACAGCAAGGTTTAATATCTATATCTATATATCGATAGCTATATCTTCGTTTTAGACATTCTAATTTTATCAGATTGTGGCTTTTCTATCATACTGTGGAATTATCACTATCAAGACAGTTTTACTTCATTTTGCATGTTGTACTATAGTGTCTATCTGAATACGATTTTTTTTTGGCCTATTCCGTCCTTTGAAAGCCTAGATATTTCTTGGGCACATGGTTACCACACATGTACATTTTGCTAATGTCATATATTTATGTCAAACACTATTACTTGTGATTTGTGAATATTTGTACAGCACATATCAGAACAGAGACATCTAGTGGATGGTGCATACAAGTACCGGGAAACTCTTCTAAAGAAACAATATTAAACAACCTCTGAAATTTCCCAAAAACGTTTATTTTAAGAATATGCCAAATAAAACAACCAGGTATCAAGACTTTTAAAAAATAAATTCAGGTTTAATTCCTTAAGACTCCAGTTCAGCAGGGTACTTGAAGTAAAAAAGCCTATTCCTATGCTTGAAGTTAGGCACACGTTAAGTACCTTGCTGAATCAGTCTAAGAATGGCTCATCTTGTAGATGTTCTACAGTAATAAGCAAATATTAGTTTACTTAGCCTAGTAATAATAATAATACATCTATGCTCTAGTACTTATTCCTGCAGATACGGATGGGTACATTTTAATAGGATAGTGCAAGCAATAACATTGAAAGTAATTAATTTAAGCAACATACAAAGCCTCTGCAAGACATTCCTTTCTACCTTGATTTATGTTATTAACAACCCCTCTTAAAGAAATGCAAATAGTTTGCCTAAAGGGCCTTCAGCGTTAATACTGTGAAAAGTTTTAATAAGTTATAAACCAAATAGAGATGCAAACAAGTTTTCCACAGAAATCTATTGCATACTGAAAAATGGAAAATTTCCTGTTTAAGGCCTTTTCTACATTCATAACATAAGTCAAGTAACTTCCCAACCACTACATACTCTCGAAATAAAGATGTTTGATTACAGCCACCAGATGATCCAAACACTTCTCCAGTTAAACAGGTAGTATTTTGACAATGTGCTGAAATCTTCTGTGTTTACGGGAACACCACTGATAGACAGTACATCTATAAGAAACACTCATCTTAAAAATCAGATTTTGTAAATAAACCAATTTATTTATCTGTTATTAGTAACATCCAATGTTTTTAAGCGTGAAAGAACTTCAAGTTGTCACTTTTTGCATTTCTTTCAACTTGTCACTAAACTCAGCAGTGCCAGTCTCATATTCAAGTTCTCACTGCTGCAAGATTTGGGCCTCTAACCTGGCATGGCTATGTTTGGTTATTTAATTTTTGTTAAAGATATTTTAACAGTGGTAACATTTGTATTGAACCTGGATTTTATAAAAGATTTAGACACCATTTTAATTTGAAAATAAATGTAGTTTGACAGTTTGTGGACTGGCTGTTCCAGAGGTAGCTTTTAAGACCTGCAGGTGGGATCTGAAAGATAGCTATTTCAGGTGATGGGGAAGAATTCCTCCTGGCTTCTCCAGCCTAGACCTAATTCAGAGCAGTGCTTGAAAAGTTTGACACTGACTCTGTATTGCCACCTGCTGTCTTAGAGCTGGCTCAGAGGGGCATGCTGAGACCTAGGGGCCTGGACCTGGGTTCCTCCAACACCTGTTGAGCAAGCAGAATAGCCAGGACAAGGGCAGGTACCAGGGCTGGAGGTAGCTGGACCCCAGGGACCAGGAACCCCCTCCAGGGAAGGGAAGCCAAGGAGAATTGGAATCCCAGAGGACAGGGAGACCTGCAGCTGGATACGGGGCGCACTGCCTGCTGGGGAGGGCTCCCAGGATCCGCTTGCCTGGCTCTCTGTGCTGCCACTCCTGTCCTACCATCCCCACCAAAGGCAAGAAGGCGATCTACTCTCACTCTCTCCCCACTACGGGCTACTCACCAGCTTCACTGCTATTTACTTCTGGCATCACTTCCTGGCACAGTCAAATGATGTCATTACCCCTTGAAGTGCCGCAGGGCAAGCGTTCTCAGCCATGACACTGAAGTAGATCCTGTAACCAACAGAGAGTGTGGTGAACTGATGTGCATATGCATGGGGTTTGCACCGAATGGAGGTGTGGCACTTACTGGGAGCAGTACTGCACTGTCACCCATTATAGGTCTAGGTGTCCTAACAGCCACTGCCAACATTACCCACCTCACACACATTTGCTGCATGGTAATCCTGGCATGTTGTAGAATTCAGCATGTTGTATCATGACATAGCACTGCCCTGGCAGAAATCAGCATATTGTGACATGATAACTGTGATGTTGCACCCCATAATGCTTTATAGAAATATGCTTATGAGTGTAGATATGACATAACTGGAATATGTTTTACGCTAGATATGCCATGTAACATATCTTTGCAAAGGTTATGTTCTACTGAATGTATTCATCCTGTTTGTATGCATGGATCATTTTTATATCTGAAGTTATGAGAGTTGGCTCTGTGCTTGTATTTAAAGTGTTTGCTGTAGGAAGCACATAAAGCAGATTTGGTCAACATTGTGTGAAGGGGTTATTCAAGTAATTGGGAGTAATTAGCTAACAATGGACCTTGATGGACGCCAATCCACATCTGAGCTTTCCTGGGAACCTTCGGGCTAACGTGGGCAATGGCATCAGCCTGTAAAGAACTGAGTCATGCATAGACATGTGACTTACCCATGTGACTACAGAACTCCATCCTATATTTGTGATTCTACACAGGGGAAGAGAGAAGTTTCCACCCACAAGGGAAAAACTATATAAGCCCCTGGAAACCCCTCCATTTTGTCTGAAATACTCTAGTAGCCTGCTGTTCAGAACTTACTTGGTTTTTTATTTGTAATTTCCCCTTCTACTAGTGCCCATTACTGCAATGAAAAGCAAAGAAACAAGCTAGATGAGGTAAAATCTTTTATTGGTCCAACTTCTGTTGGGGGAAGGCATGGGCTTTTGAGCTACACTGAGCTCTTCTTTTGGTCTAGGGAAGAAAGCAGAGTGTCTTTGCCTTTCATAATTTTGAGTATTTAGCTTAGTTTAACATAGGTGTGCACATAGTAAAAAAATTCTGCCCCTTTATGGTCATCATATTCTAACAAAAGGAGTGTTACAAGAGTGTGAGTACAGTACTGTAATTCAGTTATTGGTCAGCCACTCTTCAAAAGATGACTCCATCAGGTGCAAGGCAATGCAATATCAGCCAATCCTTGCTAGTGGTGTTATCATTGTGCCATATGCCAATCACAGAACTTGGGCCTGGAGCAATTCCAAGTTTCTAAGAGTTGGTTTTCAGGCTGAACTAAAAGTTTGGAATGCATGATTTAACACTGATCATAACATTGCTCTACATATCATTAATACCTTCTTAACTGCACCATATTTGCTTCCAACCATGCTTTTAAGTAAGCACATCCTACTTTTACACTTTTGCATAATATTATCTATGTGACCTTTCCAAGTTAATATATTATCAAACACTACTCCTAGGAACATAAATTTTTGAACTATCTGAATTTTCTCACCACAAAGAAATAAGTCAATTCTTTCTAGTTAAAAGCATGTCCTTTGTTTTCACAAGTGAGAATTTAAATCCCCCGTCATTTCCCCACTTAAAAATTATCTGGAGTGCCTGATTTATCTTTTCCATGACTACTTTAAGTTTTTTATGCTTAGCCCATTTAGCACAATCATTTTAAAAAAGGGAAATACCTGTTCCTGTCTGCCTACTTTCCAGGAGGTCATTTATCATAATGGAATATAAAGAAGAGGTGATAATACTCCCTTGCAGAGTTCAATCTGTAAGCTTTTAAGTTTTTGATAAAGCTGTTCTGACTTTGACTTGTATTGTTCTGTCACTTAGAAATCCCTTGTCCAGCAAAACTTTCTCCCTTTTATTCCAATTTTGGGTAGTTTATACAGGGGGCCTTACCTCCATAGTATGTCGTTTTCTTTTTCAACATCCAGGAAGACTATTATCATAAAGTTCTTAGTCCTTATCCTTTTTTGTACCTCCATTTCTAGTCTCGCTATATGGTCAACTGTGCATCTTCCCCTTTTCTGAAGCAATTTCGTACATCAGTCCAAATATAGGGACAATTGGTGGGGCAGTGTCGGGTGAAGTTTAAATTCCACTGATTATGTTGTACCTGTTATAGAGTAAATAGAGGACCTTACACTATAGTAACTACAATCAGCATCCCTCATAAACATTAAATAGCACAACACAATGTTAAAAATAATAGTAATAAGTCTTGTGGCAATCAGCCTGTTTCCTGAATCTAATCCATTACCGGCTTTCCATCTGTAATATCAGCAGAGAATCCTGTGGCACCTTATAGACTAACAGACGTTTTGGACCATGAGCTTTCGTGGGCGAATACCCACTTCGTCAGACGCAGGTAGTGGAAATTTCCGGGGGCAGGTATATATATGCCAGGTATAAATATTATTGGCCCTAAAGCAAAAAGCCAAGCTTTAAGAAGAAATAACGAAGGTTTAGTTTCAAAAAATTCAGGTGGAGGATGACGGCCCCCCCCCTGTTTTTTCCTAGCAGAGTTTTGAGGGTGGTTTGGGAAAACCCAACCGGGGAGGAGGACACCCCTGGGTCCCCCTGGGGGTTAAATTTGGCCAAGGCCCCCCATTCCAACAAGTTCCCTTGGTTGTTTAAAAAGTCCTTGAAGCCTGAATTGCGTTGGTCCCCCAAATTTTGGCGCCAAGACTATTGAACTGAGCCTTTCGCGCCAAAAAGTTTTTCTTTATTCCCCCTCCCTTTTTTTTGGGAAAGTTTCCGGGGGGTCCGGGGGGAAATAAAAGTCTTTTTGGCCCTGCAGGGATGGGCCCACCCCTTAAGGGTTTTCCTCCTTATATTGTTTGGGCCAGGGAGAGTTGAAAAAAAGTGCTTCTTTCCAACAAGGTTTTTTTTCTTTGGGGGGTGTATTGCCCCCCCAAATTTTCCTGAAAATATTGATTTTTTGGTGTCCCATTTATATCCTTGTTCTTTTCCTTCCCGTAAAAAAGGAAAAGGGAAAACCCCCCCTGGGTTGTCCCAAAGTTGGGGCCCCCCGAAATGTTCAATGCAAAAAAAGAGGGGGGCCCCAATTTGGGCTTTTGGGCAAAAAAAAAATAATTGGCGGCGTCAATTAATTTAATACCAATTGGGTTTTGGACCCCCCGTTTGCAAAAAAGGTGGGATGGACCAGTTGGGGAAAATGGGAAATGGGCCTGGGCGATCCTGGGGGTTTTTTTTAACAGGTGTTATCCCCCTGTTTGGAATGGGTGGTCCTGCCTGGTGGTAAGAAATTATATGTTGGGGGGGCAAGAACAAAGGTTTTGGGCAAAAAACGAGGGGTTTTTGGGTGCAATGGAAATTGGTTTCCTGAACGCTTAAAGTTTAACTAAAAAAAAAAATGGTCAGCGGTGTTGGGGCAGTTTTGCCCTGGTTGAAGAAAATTTGTAACGCGTTTTTTTTTTCCAAAAGGTTTTGGGGCAAAAAGGGGTTTTGGTTCCCTGGGGTTGGGGGGCAAGGAAATTTTTGGCCCCTGCCCCCCCCCACCCCCAAAAGACCTGTAAAGTGTGGGGAAAAATTCACACTTTGTTCCCAGGAAATGGGGGGTTTTTTTTTTTTTAAAGAATCCCTGAAATTTGGAATTGTTAAAGAAGGGGTTTTTTTTTTTTAGGCCGGGGGGCCTGTATGTTTTTTGATGGCCCAGTTGGAAAGGTTTCTTGGTTTGGGGGTTTTTTTCCCCCTTTTTTCTTGGGTTTTTTTTGGGTCTTTGCAAAAAAGTAGGAGGCTCTTTGGGTTAAAAAAAAAAACGTCTGCTCTTTGGTTTAAGCTGTTGTTTTCCCCCCTAATTCCCCCTGTGGGGCCGGCGGGTTATTTTTGGTAAAGTTTTGAAGAATTTGCCTTGGGTTGGGGAAAAGATTTGGTAGGTTGTTTTTTTGGGTCACTCTTTCCCCCCTGAAGGGGATTTTTTTTTTTTGAAAAAAGGCAAGTGCCCAGTTTTTTTGGTGTTTATCCTTCAAAGTGGTTGGCTTTGTACCGAACAAATGGGGAAAAAAAAAAATTTGGTTTTGGTTTGAATGTTTTGGCCCCCCCCCCCCCCGGGGGAAAAAAAAAAAAAAGGGGGAAAAAAGCCTTTTGGGAGGGGCCCCAAAAATTGAAAAAAAAGTTAGGCCCCCCAAAAAATAGGCCGGGGGGTTTTCGGGTAAAAAAAAGGTTTTTTTTCGAATAAAAAATAGGGGGGGTGGGGGGGGTTTTTGGGGTTTTTTATTTGTGACCCAATCAAACTTAAAAAATTTTGCACACCTGGTTTTGGGGGGGGTTTTTGGTCCCGCCCTAAGAAAAATGGGAAAAACCTTCCTCCCGTTTGGGGGGTTAAGATTGGCGGTTCCAGGCCCCTAAAAAGGTTTTTTTTGAAATGGGTGGGGGGGGGTTTGGGAAAAAAAAAGGCTTTTTTTTTGTTTTTTTTTTTTGAAATCGTGGGGTTGAAAAAAAATTTTTCTCAAGAGTCCCCCTCCCTTCCCTTCCCCCCCCCCAATGGGGTTTTCCCCAGGAATGAAAAAATGAAAGGAATTTGTCCCCCAAAATCAATTTGTAAAGCGCAGGTTTTAAAAAAAAAGGGGGCCGGCCGAGCGTTTGGGGGGGGGAAAAAAAACCGAAAGAGCTGAAAAGAATAAAAAAGCGTTTTTTTTTTTCCCCAAGGTTTTTCCCCCCCAAGCCCCCATAAAAAAAAAAAAGGTAAATTGGGGCCATAAAAAATATTGCATATGGGGGTGGGCCCGCCCCCAATGCCCCGGGGGGGGGTTTTTGGGGGCCCCCCCGCAAGTAGCAGTGGGGGGGGGCCAACTTGAAAAATTTCTGAAAAAGATTAAATATATTGGTCCCCATCAAAAATTTGAAATCAGTTTGTGGTGGGGTGGAGTTAATAAGGGGCACCAAGAGCTCAGCCAAGAAGCCCAGTTTTTTTGCCCTTTGGGCATCAAAATCCAGGGGGGGGAGATTAAACTGGGTTCCTAGACCAGGCCTGGTAATTCCCCAAATCCTTTGGTCTGGGGTTTGCTGGCGATTGGTTTTTTTGTTTTTGTAGAGGAAGCCCCCCTAACACAAATCCATTGGGTGGGGGGCCCCCCTTTTAAAAGGATGGGGGGTTTTTGTTTTTTTCCTGGAAGCGTTAAACCACAGCATTTTGGGTTAAGTTTTTTGCCCTCAGGGAAAACAAATCAAGTGGGGGTTTTTTTGTCTCATGGAAAGAAGGTGAGCCTGGGGAGTTTTTGGGGTCGCTTGTGGGGCATAAAGGGGTCCGCCTGAAAAGTTAGAAAAAGAAAAAAAGTCCCCCCCCCCACAATAATCCCAGAAACCAAACAAGTCCCTTCCAAAGTGGGAGAAAAGGTGCCCCCCAATGGCCCCCCCGAAGAATGAAAAAAATTGGGCCCCGTCCCCAAAGGAAAATTTTCCCGGGTTTTTTTGGGTTGGGGAAATTCTTTTGGGGTAAGAGTAAGAATAGAAAAATACACCCTGGGGGTCTGGGCTTCTAAGGGTTCAAGTTGGGGCCTGATATTGTGTTCCCAGGTTTGTTAAAGTTTGTAGGGAAGGGTTTTGTTTCCCCTCTGAAGTTAGAATTGAAACATGTACAGTTTTTATTCCCCTTTAGTGGTTATTCCTCAGGTTTGGAGCATCTGAAGGGAAAGTGGCCCCCCTGTAGAAATTTGGTATTAGGAAAAAGAGTTGTCCTGTGGCCCCTTTTGGTAGTCAAGACAGCTGTTCATGGGGAACAACAGCAACCCCTTATATCAGCCATCTTGGAAGATAATGTTCCAGACCCTGGTTGGGTTTCAATAAATGGACCCAAACCAATGCAACCTGCCGTTCTGATCAGCCCCCGCTTCTAGGTTAATGGAGGCAATACGATGTTGTTTTTCCAGGAACCAATTTCTGCCTGTGCCATGATCGCGGAAGCATTCAAATGGCCCCCCTATGGTCCCAGACTGTCAATCCTTACCACCGCCAAGCGAGGAGTCCAGGTGGCCTTCAGGGAACCAATCCACCCCCTAACCTGATCTCGAGCCATAATTTGCCACACATATCTACAACCAGCTGGCACCATTCCCAACTGGACCTAAACCACGATTCCCCCCACACATCAAACCGTTCATTGTACACTGCAATGCGCATCCACAGTAATATACGCCATCATATGCCCAGCAATGCCCCCCCCTCTTTGCCTATGGGTTTACTTGGCCAAAAACCCTTGGACCCCAGTTCCCCCCCCTTCCTGAACGGAAAAAAAGGGATAAACTGGACACAAATCAAAAAAGATATTCCAAGGTACATTGGGCAAAAAAAATTATAACAAAAAACCCTGGTTTAGGAAAAAAGAGCAACACTTCAAAAACCTCCCTGCCCCCCACCAACACTAATACCGCAGTATCTTAAAAAGGTTAGGCCAAAAAACCATCCGCCAGCCTCCCAAAAAAAACTTTCAAGGAAAAAAAAACCAGACCTTTCCCCAAAGAGAAAAAAAACTGGCCTTTTGGCTTTTCAGTTTCATCCTTGGCCCCAAATTGGAAAAAACATTACAAATCCAGCTCAAAAAGGACCCCCTTAATAAAACAATAAAGACCTTTGTTTTTTTGGGCGAAACATGGTTTTGTTTTTTTGGCCAAATTAAACAGACCCCCAGGTTTTGGGGTTTCTCCCTCCCCGTTGGTTTTTCAAACCTCAAAAAACCTTTGCCCTAAAAGAAAACAGGGGCCCCCCCCCAATCCATCCCTCCCTGACCTGGAACTAAACCCTCCCCGTTTTGTAAAAACTTCTAGCCTTGGCTGGCCCCTTAGCCAAAATAATTAATAATAACTAAACCTTCCCCAACCTCGTTATCTCTAGCTTGCTTGCTAGCATATATATACCTGCCCCCGGAAATTTCCACTACCTGCATCTGACGAAGTGGGTATTCACCCACGAAAGCTCACGCTCCAAAATGTCTGTTAGTCTATAAGGTGCCACAGGATTCTCTGCTGCTTTTACAGATCCAGACTAACATGGCTACCCCTCTGATACTTGACATCTGTAATATGTTGCTTCTTTCATTTCTCATTCCACTTGCTGTTTATTTTATTGCCACTGGGTATTACCTGTACCCTGTTGGATCCGTCACAACCCAATGTCTTAGCCTCTTTCCCTGAATCTGAAAAAATGAAGAATCTATTTTATCTCAATCTGATGAAACACTTGTTTGTGTGATTATTTATTCTTTTTACATAAAATAGAGTGGAGACATTGACACAATCCTATCAAAACTGGCAAGCTGGCACCAGCTCTTGTCAGCCAGTTTCCAACTGTCCATAGTCCCCCTTAAGCTTTTTAGTTTCTGAAGTTCTTTGGTTTCATAATGTAGTTTATCAAACAATTATCAGTATAATTCAAATGTTACCCGAAATACTGCTGCCCTAGTTCAGAGAAGACACTCACGCGTGACCCAGCTTCTCCATGTCACTTCAACTGGTTTCTTCACACTTGGAAGGAAATCAAACACTAGTAATCAGAACTCTGTACACCAATATGTTCTCTGGGGCATGGGGAAGGCACCTGGCAGGCTTGTATTCTCTTGGCATATAATTTTTAATATCTATAATGTGTAATGGAAGTGAGATTAGAGCCACATATACATGAAACTGTGGATCAGTGGGTGAGCAGCACTGAAGGTAGTTCTCATTTTTGCTATAACAAGTAAAGGTCACAATCTAATAGATATAGCTTTTATGTCAGATTTCTTCATGCACAGCACCTTTAGGAAAGGCACTGTAACAAAAACTAAGTGTAGGTTCATTCTGGATTTGGTGGATTGTTACAAGTATATTTTTTAGTACTGGTCTCTTGTATGTGACATACATAAACCACTTTTGCTCATTATTGAAAAATACCTGGAGTAAAGATTTGAGAATAATAATCTAACCTGATGAGAAGCTCTTTAAAAATTAACAGGGAATAAATCTGGCTTTTGCCATATGCCTTGTTTCAGCATATGGAATTTAAGATGAGCATGAAATGGCACTCCAAATCCAACAGATTCAGACCCTTCCAAACTTTGGGAAAACTTCTGTCTAAATTTCTTTCTGAATATTGTGGCTTGAGTTTATCCTTATAATGGATCCAAACTAGAACCCATTAAATCTGAACACACCAAAACTTTGGGAGAGTTTGGATGGATCCCAATCAGAACTTTGTGGTTCAGATCCATTTCTCTTTGAAATACTTTAAAAAAATGGTGCTTTGCAGTTATATAGTGCCTACTATTCAAGGATCTCTAAAGTGCTTTACAAAGATGGGCAAGCATTATTAGTTAATAGAACACAATGTACATCTGTGGTAAAGCTGGGCAAACAGTTTATTTGCTTGAGAAAACACTGGCAGTTGGTCTAAACTAGCACACCTATTGTGGCTGTATTATTTTATTATTAGATGCTGTTGTGTCTTGTGACATATGACGGAATGTCTTTCCATGTCCGTCTGTCTAATGTCATTTCCTCCATTATGGTCTGTTGCCATGACCACAGCATCTTTGATCCATACAATGTATCCAAACCACTTCAGTCTCCTTTTTCAAAACATCTCTACAGTCTGCCAGCTAGTCCTTTGTAACACATCAGCATCAGTTACTTTATCCTACCAGCAGATACGTGGTATTTTTTGCAAGTATCTCTGATGGAATGCATTCAACTTCTGTTGTGGCCTAACCTTTGCCAAGGTTCAGAACTGTATACCAATGTGGGTATCACAATGACATTGTCTAACTTTGTCTTGGTTCTGGTGTGAATGTCCTTAGTTTTTCAGATATTTGCCAATCTTAAAAAGGCTCTATTTGCCTTCCCAGTTCTTGCTTCTACCTCCTTACGGAGTTGGCCATCACTGCACTGTTGCTGTACAGTGGTAGCAATGTTGTGAAGTTTTAAGTTAAAAGTCCAGTGCAGACCCAACCAGAATGAATTTTGGAAGCAGTGCAAAGGGACTAACAAATGGGTCTGCTGAAAAGACATGGTTAACCTCTTGCCAGGGGACCATCATAATATGGGCACCTCCACCATAGTTTTTTCAGAGGCTAGCACTTCAACTGATAGGCTATGCTGATTTGCTGCAGAGAAACACCTGTCTTTCTTTCATCAGAGGGGCTGAGATGGTAATGTGATGTAGTGGATAGGGCACTGGATAGCCAGGAAGACTCCCAGGTTCTATTCTCAGCTCTGCCAGTGACCTGTGGGACCTTAGACAAGTCATTTCATACTTAGACAATACTTATGGACTGACCGTAGACAAGTCATTCATATTTCTGTTTCCATTTTCACCCTTTGTCTGTATTGTCTGTCTATAGATTGTATGCTCTGCAGGGTAGGGACTGTCTCTTGTTGTGCGTTTGCACAATGCCTAACACAATGGCACCCTGATCTTAGTTGGCACTGTAGCAGGGTAGTCACCCGCTCCTGCCTGGGAAGCGTTAGAGCCAGTCCTGCAGAGGGCTGGGGGTGTGGAAGGAAAGAGCTGGGTTGATTGGGGGAAGCAGCTGCAGCTGGGCCATGCCCAAATCAGAGCCCAGCTGGCCCTATAAAGAGGCTGGGAGCCAGGAGCTCAGCACTCTCCCTCTGCCTGTAGAGAGCTAGACAAGGTACCTAGAGTGGAGCAGGACTGGGGAAAGGCAGAGAAGCTGGGGAGCTCCTGCCTGGAAAGTCCTAGGCAGCAGCCTAGCATTAGGCCAAGAGGTACTGAGGGTTGCAGGGGGCAACCCAGGGGTAGGCAAAGGCAGCAGGTCCAAACCCCTTTGCCGATGATGAGTGGCTGATACTGGAGTCTGCCCCAGTGAACAGGGGCTAGATGGAGACTGGTCGGTAGCCAATACTGAGGCAAAGTGGGGATAGTGGGGTGTGGGTTCCCCTGGGAGAGGGAGACCCAGTTAAAGGGGCACTGGGGTCCTGGGATGGACACGGGGACCAGTAACTGGAAGGTGGATCACCGGCCTGCAGACGGCGCTCTGGGCTGGATTGACCTAATTCCCAGGATAACCAGCAAGAGGTGCCGCAGGGGTGAGTCCGCTCATCTACAGGCACCAATAAGCACTGCTGGAACACAAATAATAATACAGTAGAACCTCAGAGTTATGAACACTTCTGGAATGGAGGTTGTTCATAACTCTGAACAAAACTTTATGGTTGTTCTTTCTAAAGTTTACACCTGAACATTGACTTAATACAGCTTTGAAACTTTACTATGGAGAAGAAAAGTGCTGCTTTCCCTTTATTTTTTCAGTAGTTTATATTTAACAGAGTACTGTACTATATTTGCTTCTTTTTTTGTCTCTGCTGCTGCCTAATTGCGTACTTCCAGTTCCAAATGAGGTGTGTGGTTGACTGGTCAGTTCATAACTCTGGTTTTCCCAACTCTGAGGTTCTACTGTCATGAAAAAAACTTCTGCTCAAAGCAGATTTTGTTTCCTCACAAAATAAAGGTCAATTAAGGGTTTAAATTTCATTTCCCTTCAACAGTCATATGGACTAGGGCTGTCAATTAATCGCAGTTAACTCACACGATTAACTCAAAAAATTTAATGGCGATTAAAAAATTAATCACGATTAATCGCACTTTTAATTGCACTGTTAAACGATAGAATACCAATTGAAATTTATTAAATATTTTTGGATGTTTTTCCACATTTTAAAATATATTGATTTCAATTTCAACACAGTATAGAAAGTTGACAGTGCTCACTTTATATTATTTTTATTACAAATATTTGCATTGTAAAAATGGCAAAAAATAGTGTTTTTCAATGCACCTCATACAAGTACTGTAGTGCAATCTCTTTATCACGTAAGTGCAACTTACAAATGTAGATTTTTTTTTGGTTACATAACTGCACTCAAAAACAAAACAACGTAAAACTTTAGAGCGTACAAGTCTACTCAGTCCTACTACTTGTTCAGTTACTTGCTAAAACAAACATGTTTGTTTACATTTACAGTGTCACCTGAAAGTGAGAACAGGCATTCACATGGCACTTTTGTAGCCAGCATTGCAAGGTATTTACGTGCCAGATATGCTAAACATTCATATGCCCCTTCATGCTTTGGCCACCATTCCAGAGGACATGTTTCCATGCTGATGATGCTTGTTAAAAAAATAATGCATTAATTAAATTTGTGACTGAATTCCTTGGGGGAGAATTGTATGTCTTCTACTCTGATTTACCCACATTGTGCTATATATTTCATGATATAGCAGTCTCATAAGAATGGCCGTACTGAGTCAGACCAAAGGTCCATCTAACCCAGTATCCTGTCTACCAACAGTGGCCAATGCCAGATGCCCCAGAGGGAGTGAACCTAACAGGTAATGATCAAGTGATCTCTCTCCTGCCATCCATCTCCACCCTCTGACAAACAGAGGCTAGGGACATCATTCCTTACTCATCCTAGCTAATAGTCATTAATGGACTTAACCTCCATGAATTTATCCAGTCCTCTTTTAAATGCTGTTATAGTCCTAGTCTTCACAACTTCCTCAGGCAAGGAGTTCCACAAGTTGACTGTGCGCTATGTGAAGAAGAACTTCCTTTTATTTGTTTTAAACCTGCTGCCCATTAATTTCATTTGGTGCCCCCTCGTTCTTGTATTATGGGAATAAGTAAATAACTTTTCCTTATCTACTTTCTCCACATCACTCATGATTTTATATACTTCTATCATATCCCCCCTTAGTCTCCTTCTTTCCAGGCTGTAAAGTCCTAGCCTCTTTAATCTCTCTTCATATAGGACCCATTCCAAACCCCTAATCATTTTAGTTGCCCTTCTCTGAAGCTTTTCTAATGCCAGTATATCTTTTTTGAGATGAGAGCACATCTGACACAGTATCTCGGGTGATGGCGCAGCACATTTTGTTCATTTTTAAGAACACTTTCTCTGCAGATTTGACAAAACACAAAGAAGATACCAATGTGAGATTTCTAAAGATAGCTACAGCATTCAACCCAAGGTTTAAGAATCTGAAGTGCCTTCCAAAATCTGAGAGGGACGAGGTGTGGAACGTGCTTTCAGAAGTCATAAAAGAGCAATACTCCAATGCAGAAACTACAGAACCCAAACAACCAAAAAAGAAAACCAATCTTTCTTCTAGTGGCATCTGACTCAGATGATGAAAATGAACATGCATCACTCCATACTGCTTTGGATGGTTATCAAGCAGAACCCATTATCAGCATGGGCACATGTCATCTGAAACAGTGGTTGAAGCATGAAGGGACGTATGAGTCTTTAGTAAATTTAATTCTATCTGTGTTCTTCTGGTTATAATAAGTCAGTGCTTTTCTTGTTTTTTGAAGATTAATGTATGTGTATCTAGAGCCAACTCAGTCACTCCACCATATGATAAACTTTGGTCATATATCAGTTCTTCATTCCTAGATGTAAACCTCTGGTTTTTGTTGTTTTTTTGTTTTTGTTTTTTTTGCATGATTCCTGTTTTGGGGTTTGCTTGCTGAAATATATAGATGTTAAAAACGGGGGAAAGTAATGCTTAACACTGGCACATAAAGGGGTAAAAGGACCTTTAGGGCCTAATTAGCCCACCAGCTGGGTTAGGGTAGGTCAGACCTAATTTAGGATCAAGTCCAACTGAGGAGGAGAGGGATCGCTCTATGAAGGCAGGCTCAAAGCAACCTAGAAGAGAGGACTTTGGAGCCAGGAGGAAAAAACTGAGGATACAGAATGCCAGAGCATGAGTATTAGAGGCTGCAGCCTGGTGAGAGATGATGATGAAAAAACTAAGAAGTAGGAGTAGCCCAAGGAAGCAGTGAGGGATTGTAAAGAATAATCTTTTGCTTCTGAATGCAGGCTCCCTGGGCTGGAACCCAGAGGAGAGAGCAGGCCTGGGTTCTTCTTCCCCAGCAAGAGAGGAAATACAAGTGATACAAAATGTCTGGTCCCTTTAAATAAAACAGATGTAGTACCCCTGTGCTAGGACAGATGCTTCCCAGTTTTGCCAGTTAAGAGGGTAGGGCAGCTGCCACTAAGCAGAAATAGCAGGAAATTCCCTGGGAGGGGGAAAAAAAACTGGGAGCCTGCTGAAGGAAAAAGGGCCTCCAGGGAGAAGTCCCTGAGTAGTGATACTTAGCTGAAAGAGCACAGAAGAATCCTGCAATAGGCCCTGAAGCAGGAGGCACTGAGAAGGGCAAAGAGGACAGTCCTCTGGCAGCTGAAGCCGAGGGTGGACTGAGGAACTTTGGGTGTGGTATTGGTCCTCTCTGGGCTGGGGACAAGCCTGTGTCTCAGGAGTAAAAGCGGCAAAGGCTGACTAGCAGAGGGGGCTAAAGGCCTGGCAGAAAGGTTGTTTTTTCCCTTTTTTGGATTATTCTGTTACCCTGCGAGGGGACTGAACTGAAAACTGACCTGGCTGGAGGACTGGGCCATAGAAGCAACAAATCCCTGCAAAACCAGAGTCCTAGAGTAGAAGAGCTCAGGCAGTGCCACATCCTGGCTCCATGGGGATCCAATGATGAGTATCTCCCCTCCCCTTCATAAATAGCAATATGATCATAAAAATGTGATTTGATTTCCAAGAAAAGAAAAGGAAAAAGAAAAAGAAAAAAAAAAAGAAATAGAATAGCTCCAGGGTCCCCACCACTGCACTTTCATAAGCAAAGCCTGAAATTAGCCTTAAATCAAACATATAATTTCAAATTAAATGCAACATGCACCTTATGTCTAGTATGCTTCCTTACACCTACCTGCTGAACTTCCAACACTTTCTTTCACAATATACAATTATTGTTTTACTATGTTTATACAAACTTATTTCTAAAACTCATCCTTTAATGAGTAAGTTCTGAACTGAAATCATAGCATTTTCCACAAGATTGTCAGGCAATCAAGTTTTTATGAAGCAGCTGATTCTCAAATAACTACAGTATATATGAAAATAGTAGTAGAAGATTAAGAATCATGTTAATACTATGTTCCAAAAGAGTTTATCCAATAGACTTTGTCTTGTAGCAGTCTGAATATGAACAGTCTGTACAGGAACATTCTTTATCTGGGTGTGACCTCTGTTAGTATTATCTTCATCAGCTGGTACAGTCATAAAATCTTGACTGTAGGTCCTTATCTAGTTCATAAGTTTTATATTATCACTGTGTGACAGACCCAGGCCAGTGGTGTACAGGAGTCTGGTAGAGGGCAAATATACTGTTCACTGGGTGAGTAGTTTTCTGTTCCCTGAGTGACCAGAGCAGGGTCTGCACTAGAGTGGTCAGGAACTTGCTAGAACCAATTAAGGCAGACAGGCTGATTAGAACACCTGCAGCCAATCAAGGCAGGCTAATCAGGGCACCTGGTTTTAAAAGGAGCTCTCTCCAGTCAGATGGGAAGGAGCCAGAGGAGAGGAAGTGCGTGTGAGGAGCTGGGAGCAAGAGACACAAGGAGCTGAGAGTGAGAGGCTGTGCTGCTGGAGGACTAAGGAGTACAAGCGTTATCAGACACCAGGAGGAAGGTCTTGTAGTGAGGATAAAGAAGGAAGCCTTGGGGAAGTAGCCCAGGAAGGTGTGGCTGTCACACAGCTGTAACAAGAGGCACTATAGACAGCTGCAAATCCATAGGGCCCTGGGCTGGGACCCGGAGTAGAGGGTGGGCCTGGGTTCCCCCCAAACCTCCCAACTCCTGATCAGACACAGGAGGCGTTGATCCAGACTGTGGGGGAGATCACTGAGGTGAGCAAATCTGCCAATAAGCGCAGGACCCACCAAGGTAGAGGAGGAACTTTGTCCCAACTGAAATACATTTTATGATAGCATAGATTCATACATTTTTTCTCTAGCAGATTTCCCCCATGTTCTTCCTACATGCGCTCACATACACCTGCTTCTTTGCCAGAAAGGAAGTGTGTACTAATAATAGCAGTTAGAGATAGGGTTACTCCCATTAGCTTCATGCAGATTCAATATTCTGTTAACAGACCACAGATCATGTAAATTTTTTCCATGGATTTTATTGAGGTTTCTCATATGAATATGTACACGTTATATCTACATGACCAAAGCTGCTAGACAGTAAACATCTTTAAGATTCTACCAGCAGAAAGTTACACAACCTAATCTATATGGAAGAGTACAAAGTGTTGGGCTTCATGATTCTGCCACACTTAACCTGGCTACTTATGTAAAAATCTCTATTACATGAATTAAATGACTTTGAATTCTGTCTACAGTAAGCCCAGTGAGGGTCCATTTTGTGTAACAGACACATAAGAAGCATGTGGTACATGTACTGTGTCTGTCAGAGAAGTGATATTCTTTCAGTACGTGGACAATTGGCTGCTTAGTTGCTACATGGTTTCAGATGGGGGAGATCAGTTGTCCATACTTAACGCCACACAAAATGGGGATGAGGCTTCAAAGGTAAAGGATTGGCCCTTTGTTATTGTTACCTGTTATTTCTCTGGCAGAGGGCAATTTTAGAAGGAAAAGCAGAGATTTTCTTCATTGTACTAAGTTTAATTCCTTTAGGATCACACATTAATGAGTTTTGTTCCCTCAGTGTTATTTTATTAAAGTTATTTTTTTGTGGGAAGTGAAAGAACAACTCTAGCTTCTTTTTAATATTTCCTTTATGGCATCAGGGAATATAAATATGATGGATCACCTTTAAAGATCCAGAAAGTATAATAGAAACTCACTTGTTATACATGTGCATCTGTCAAAGGATTACAGTTTCTGTATATATCAACACTATTTCAGAACGATGGTGTCTGCTGCAATTGAAAGCTGTTAAAGAACAGACCTATTACCAATAACTTGCTGATTAACTATTAGTTAGTTTGGTGCTTAAGAAATGTGCCGGACTGCAGTATTGGAGGCAGACACCCTGGCCAGGATCCTCAAGGGTATTTAGCCATCTAACTCCCACTGATTTAAGTGGAAGCTAGAAGCCTAAATACCTTAGAGGATCTAGGCCCCTTTGTTTATCCCACACCACTGGTATGTCATAAGTAGTGACAAATGCAAGCTTTCTCCAAATTGCTCTGTGAATCTGTTCAGAAGTGATAGTTTCTACACATGAGAAGGTTGTTTAGTCTCCATGACATCTAGATGTTGGGGCAACTCAATGTTGTTCAATGGAATTCATCTTGCAGTGCAAAAAGTCTCCTACAGGATAGGGCCAATGTTAATTTTAAGGCCACCAAACTAAACATCAAACAGGTGGTAATGAGGCTTGGCTGCTATTGATCTGGTCAATATCTAAATCAATGTCACAGTGGTGAAAGGTCTCACACTCTATTCCTAACCGGTATTGCCAACCTCAAGAGGCTGAAAATCATGCGTTAAAACACAAAAAAATCACGACTGGCCTAAAAATTATGAGCTTAAAAAGAATCATTTGCTTTTGCCTACTCTTTAACTCTTATGAACTACCTCTTCCTGCCCCTGGTGTGTGCCCGTGACAAGTACCGGCTGTATTTCCAAGCTATAACACATACAAAATGTGAACACATGAATATGTAGGCACCAGGACCGGCGCCAGGGTTTCTCGCGCCCTAGGCGCACGGCCATTTCGCCACCCCCCCATGCTGATCCCACGGCTCCGGTGGAGCTGCCGCAGGTATTCCTGCGGAGGGTCCATTGGTCCGTGGCTCTGGTGGAGCTGCTGCAGGCATGCCTGCGGGAGGTCCACCGGAGCCGTGGGAGCAGCGGACTGTCCGCAGGCATGACTGCGGCAGCTCCACCGGAGCTGCGGACCAATGGACCCTCCGCCGGCATGCCTGCGGCAGGTCCAATAATCCTGGTGCCGTAGGTGATTGCCTAGGCTGCCTAAATGGTAGCCCCGGCCCTGGTAGGCACCAGTTCCACTGTGCCCCTGACTCCTGCCCTCCCACTGCCTAGAGACCTCTCTGCTCTCCACTGGCAGGCTCCTATAGCCCCTCCCATGCCACTCCAACTCAGCCCCAGCAGGCTTATTTAGACTCCTCTGCATGGCTCCTGCAGTCTGCCCCCTCCCCATCGCACCTTGCATTCAGCCATGCCAGGCTTCTTAGCCCAAATCCACAGGCAGATCCCACAGCCTCCCCAGTAACGAGGCCATGTCACCAGCCTTCCGGAAAGGGGGATTCCCTTGGACTCTTACAGCAAATATTCCCCTTCCCAGCAACTCTGAGGCCCTGTCTTGCACAGGGGCACCCCAGGACTGTTGGCTGCCTGCAGCACAGTGGTTCTAGCAGTGGACAGGAAAACTGCATGCAGCTCAGGAAAAATTCTCTGGGCTGCCAGCATTTTCTCATGAGAGCCCCTAAAAGATGGGCCCGAATCATGACACTTGCAGTAATAGTGTGAGTGCTGGTGACATTGTAATCCCCTAACCCAGCCATACACAGCGGAAGTAGCAGCCTCCTTTTCTACAAAGATGGTTAACTTTTTTCATAATGGTAATATTTCCTAAACTTTTTAATAGGAAAAATAATTGCAAACAAGCTGCTGGGATCCAACTGCTTTTTAGACCTCTGCATTTCAGGACTATAGTGGGATGTACAATATACTCCATTGGTAGAAAATAGGCCTTTTTTCTAACTAGCCAATAGATGTCACTGCTGCTACAGAAGAAATCCCACAGATATAATTTTCTGACAGTTGGAGGCAGGTGACTGTTCCTACCCCACTCATAACAAAGTGACACACTCAGAGTTAAAGGCACTCTTCGTGGGGCCTTGCTTATTAACAAAGACTTTTTCAAAATAATAGTACAGGACGTCCCAGCTTGGCTGCCAATATGGTTACTTTACACTAGGCTTCACTGTCTTTCCCTCAACTATCCCTGTCCCAAACCCTAGTTTTCTCTTCCTAAGGCCTACTTTCACCTCCCTTATATCCAGAGTCAGCTGTATGGTTTATACATTCCTAAGAAGGGACTACTATGACCATGTAGTTTGCTCTTCTGCATAGCACAGTGATTCCTATTATTATTTTTCATCACTGAGCAAGAGAACAGTATCAAGCACAATAAATTAGTACTTAACCTTTAGGCAGGACCCTCCTAAATCCCCCTCCAGTCTAGCCCTTTAGCAATATGGAAAAGGTATAGTGCTCATAACCTCCTGACACTTGTTTGTGGAGAGTTGAGAACCCCTGAACTTTTAGAGAGACATCCAGTATCAACTGAAAGGCTCCAAGTGATGATGAATTTTATTATGGTGATGTTTAAAAAAAAAGTGAATGATACAGAGTTTAAGCGTAGAAGTTTCTGGTTATCAGGGAATAACGTACAGATTATTGAGGGGTGCGAAGTTCGGTTTAAGATTGGATGTCATAAGGAATACATAATTTGCAATATCCCCAGTTTGGGATCAAAGGTTAACAGGTCAAAGTACAGACATTGAGATATGAGGATATGTTGTTCATATAATGGCTATGTTCAGGTGTGGAGTATAATGAATGGATACAATGACGAGAATGGGTTGATCCTTATTTGGTGAGATTTAATGTTCAGTGAGTTTATGGTTCCAGTTCATATGCTCCAACGGAAAAAGTCTCCCAGTCCCTTTCTTGTAGTTGATGCATGATGCCATTCCGGCTCACGCCTCCTAGTACTGTCGGTGGCTGGTGATGTGTTCGATGTAGATGTCCCTGGACCATCGGATGGTGTCTGAGGTCATGAGGCACGGCATGAGCTGTGCATAGCATCAACCAATCCCACAGGTCCGCAGCATGCTCATTGCAGGGGTCCCAGGTGCCCAGGGCTCCGACGATCAGGGTGTCCATCTGCACCTCATAGCCTTTCACTCTCAAGGGGTCGGCAGGGGAGCGTACTTTTCCAGCTTATGATCTCAGGCTTCGCAAAAGGTCAGGGTCCTGTTCTCAAAGGAGACCTTGATGTCGATGAGGTGATCTTCTTCTGGGCCTCATCAGTGATGATGACATCAGGTCATAGCTGGCTGTCGGTACCAGGGATGGCGCAGTTCACAGAGAACTCTCCTAGTCATGATGTGATGGTTTTCACCAGGCGGTTCTGGGTGGCATTGTGGCACAGCTGCCAGGCTCTGGAGTGAGGCTTGCAGCTGCACAGGATGTTGGGCAGGATCTCGTTTGAGTAGCCGCACTTTCTGCAATGCTTGTCTCGGTTCCCGTGGCGGATGGCTCCATTTAGCGGGACACAGTTGAGCTGGGCACGATGGATGAACTGCCAGTTGGCGAAACAGGTGAAGTCACCCCTGGCAAGGAAGCGGTTGCTGGTGTCCCACTTGCTGGTCAACTCAAAGGCTTTACCCTGGTCCAGTTTACATTTCAGGGTTTCCGCGTACAACAAGTGGATGGTGGACTTCAGGGTCCTCTCCAGCATGCCCCTGGCACTCGGGGTGATGATGGTGGTGTTGTCAGACCTGATCTGTGGCACCAGAACTCCCAGCTCCTGGCATTCCTTGCACCACTCCCAATGGCAGCCAATGCATTTCTTCAGGCAACGCGTGGTGTTGCGGGCTCGGGACCACAGTGAAATGATGTCACTCTCGTCCCGTCCAAATTCGCCATCCAGGGAGCCGCTCAGGAAGGTGGTGATGTCTTGGCTGGAGGGGGCTTTACCGAGCTGCTTCTTTGTCACGTCATGCAGGGTGTTCACTGCGATGTTTCTTACCGTGGTGTTGGGACACCGGTATACTGTTCCAATGGTTAATTACTTTCACTGTTAAAAAGTTGTCATTTTCAAACTGAATTTTTCTGCCTTCAACTTCTGTCTGCGTATCTTGTTAAGCCTTTGCTAGATTACAGAGCTCCTTAACCTCAGATATTTTCTCCCTGTGTAGATATTTAGAGAGCACAATCAAGTCACCTCTTAAACTCCTCTTTGATAAGAAGTTCAATCTATTTAGCTTGTCTTTCATTGGAAGATGTGGTTTTCTGGACCTCAAGTCAGCCATTTAGTAAAGTGCACATTTAATGGATCTTCATTTAATACTGAGTTCTTTAAATACATTTGAGAGTGTTAAGGATCTTAAGGCAGATAAGGTAACTGAAGAAGGATAATAATACTGCGCATTTGCATCGTACCTTTCATCTCAGGATTTCAAAACACTCTGCAGTCATTACTTAAGTCACACATTACCCCTGTGAGGTAGGTAAGTCTTAACACTCATTTTGCAGATGAAGAGAGTGAGGCACAGAGAGGTCCTGACTTGTGCAAGATCACTTAGCAAGTCTGTGGCCATGCAGGAAATACAACCCAGGAGTCCTTACACCCAGCTACCCTCTCATCATTAAACTACAATCTTCCTCTGTATAGTAATACAGTAAAGGGGTAATAACAGAAAAGGCATGTAAAAGCCCCTCTTCCCTTTACTGTATCTTCCTTTCGCCCCATCCCTCATCCCTAGGGTTACCAGATAGCAACTGTGAAAAAACGGGACACGGGGGAGGTGTAATAGGTGCCCATATAAAAATGGGACATCTGGTCACCCTACTCCACCCCCCACGCCTCCACTAACTCTTTGCCTGGCTATAATGAAAGACCTTGGCTGCTAGGCTAATTGAGCACTGTCAGATGCACCCGCATCCTGTTTGTCAATCAGGAAACAGTAACATCTCTCTGTGGCTGGCAAACGTGCCAAGATAGCAGTGGGGAGAACAGCCACTTTTTAAATTTTACACTGAATTTTGGAGATAGCTCTGAAAATGAGGCCATTCATCTTCCTGACTGCAGGATATGCCTAAATATTTACTCTCCACACACCCACCTTTCCGGTATGTCTACACATTGGCTGGGGGCGTACTTCCCAGCTCCAGTAGACAGATGCATGCTAGCTCTGCTCAAGCCAGTGCACTAAAAATAGCACTTTGGCTGCAGTGGCTTGGTCTAGCTGCGTCAAGTACATACCCAGGGGGTTGGGCGAGTTTGTACTTGGTAGCTAGCCCAAACCATTGCCTGTGCTGCTGCAGCAACATTGCTAGTTTTAGCATGCTAGTATGAGAAGAGGTAATGTGTGTCTGTCTGCTTGTGCTGAGGAGCATCTTCCCAGCTGCTGCATTGACAACTGTGACTACAGCTGTTAAAGTAGTCTGGTCATTGTTTTTCTTATATAAGTGGATAGTATAATAGAAAAGGGTCAAGAGCCATCTCAGTACCCGTGGAAATATCCACCCCGAAGGGATGAACAATAGATGAGATTCTCTTTGAAAAGATTCTTTCAAACATTCCCATCAAGGAAGGATGTGCCCTCGTCATAGTGTGATGTGATAGTCACATAAAATATGGCCAGAAATGCTCCCCACTCACTGTATGACCCAATTTTGGTGTAATTGTTCTGGTACACTGCAAGCCTGGCTGTAAGCAAGCCTTTCACATATGTCACCACGTACACATTCTCTAAGGCAGTGGTTCTCAAACTTTTTTTTGAATGGAGGTGCAGACCCCTTTGAAAATCTAAGCCCTGGTTTACACTATGAGTTTAGGTCAAATTTAGCGGCATTAGGTCAATTTAACCCTGACCCATCCCCACGATAAAGACATTTTTGTCGACTTAAAGGGTCTTAAAATTGATTTCTGTACTCTTCCCCAACGAAGGGATTAGCACTGAAATCGGGTCGAATTTAGGGGTAGTGTGGATGCAATTCGATGGTATTGGCCTCTGGGAGCTATCCCAGAATGCTCTCTTGTGACCAGTCTGGACAGCACTCTCAACTCAAATGCACTGGCCATGTAGATAGGAAAAGCCTCACAAATTTTTGAATTTTATTTCCTGTTTGGCCAGTGTGGAGAGCTGATCAGCACAGGTGACCATGCAGAGCTCATCAGTAGAGGTGACCATGGAGTCCCAGAATCGCAAAAGAGCTCCAGCGTGGACCAAACGGGAGGTACTGGATCTGATCTCTGTATAGGGAGACGAATACGTGCTATCAGAACTCCATTCCAAAAGATGAAATGCCAAAATATTTGAAAAAATCTAAGGGCATGAAGGACAGAGGCTATAACAGGGACCTGCAGCAGTGCAGCAGAAAACTTAAGGAGCTCAGGCAAGCCTACCAAAGAAGCGAACAGCCACTCCAGGTCAGATCCCCAGACATGCCGCTTCTATCATGAGCTGCATGCAGTTCTAGGGGGTGCACCTACAATTACCCCACCCCTGTACATGGACTCCTGCAAGGGAGTCTTACGCAACAGGGATGACGATTTTAGGGATGAGGAAGATGGTGATAATGATGAGGTTGAAGACAGCACACAGCAAGCAAGTGGAAACTGTTCTCCCCGTCAGCCAGGAACTGTTTATCATTCTGGAGACATTACCCTCTCAACCCGGGCTCCTGGACCTTCAAGGCGGAGAAGGCACCTCTGGTGAGTGTACCTTTATAAATATAATACATGGTTTAAAAGCAAGGGTGTTTAAATGATTCATTTTTACTGAAGACTTGGGATGTATTCGCGGCCAGTAAAGCTACTGGAATTCAGTCAAGCAACATCCGTTCTTTATCTCTCTGTTATCCTCAGGAGAGTGATATCATTCATGGTCATCTGGTTGAAATAGAGGAATTTTATTGAGGGGACACTCAGAGGTGGCCGTTCCTGCTGGAATGTGTGCCTGTGGCTGAAAATAAATCATCCCTGCTGTTAGCCACGCACTGTGGGGAGGGGTGAAGCAATCATCCAGAGAATTGGGTATGTGTCAGGGGTTAGTTGGGTTTGTACTGCACGTTAACCCAAAACCCACAGGCCCTCCTTTTAAATGGCCAACCCATTTTTTCCTCCTGCAGCTGCAAATGTTTCAACGTTCCCCCTATCATCTCCATTCCAGAAGCTAGCACAGGTAAGAAGGCCAAAAAACCCTGCACTTTTGCGATGAAATGTTCTCTGAGCTCATGCAGTCCTCCCGCACTGAAAGAGCCCAGCAGAATGGGTGGAGGCAGACAATGTCAGAGTCCAGGAAAGCACAAAATGAATGCAAGAACCGGAGAGGATAGATGGTTGGAGCAAGAGGAGCGGTGGCAGCAGCATGATGATAAGAGGCAGGCCAATGCTGAGGCTATTGGAGGATCAAATTGATATGCTCCGGTGTATGGCTGAGCTGTAGGAAAGGCAGCAGGAGCACAGACCACTGCTGCAGGCCCTGTGTAAACAACCACCCTCCTCCCTAAGTTTCATAGCCTCCTCACCCAGACACCCAAGAATGCGGGGGGAGGAGCTCTGGGCACCCAACCACTCCACCCCAGAGTACTGCCCAAGCAACAGAAGGCTGGCATTCAATAAGTTTTGAAGTGCAGTTTGGCCTTGTCCTTCTCTCCTTCCCTCTTCCACCACCCCACGCAGTGCTTCCCTCCTCCACCACCCCTCTTGGGCTACCTTGGCAGTTATCCCCCTATTTCTGTGACTAATTAATAAAGAATGCATTAATTTGAAACAACAATGACATTATTGCCTCTGCAAGCCATGATCGAAGGGGGGAGGGAGGGCGGTTGGCTTACAGGGAAGTACAGCGAACCAAGGCGGTTGGCTAACAGGGAAGGACAGTGAACCAAGGGGGTTTCAAGGAGAAACAAACAGAACTTTTACACCGTAGCCTGGCCATTCATGAAACTGGTTTTCAAAGCTTCTCTGATGCGCAGCGCACCCTGCTGTACTCTTCTAACCACCCTGGTATCGGGCTGTGTGTAATCATCGGCCAGGTGATTTGCCTCAACCTCCCACCCTGCCATAAATGTCTCCCCCTTACTCTCACAGATATTGTGGAGCATACAGCAAGCAGTAATAAAGATGGGAATATTGGTTTTGCTGAGGTCTAACTGAGTCATTAAACTGTGCCAGCACACTTTTAAACATCCAAATGCACATTCTACCACCATTCTGCACTTGCTCAGCCTATAGCCTATAGTTGAACAACTCCTGACTACTGTCCAGGGTGCCTGTGTATGGCTTCATGAGCCATGGCATTAAGAAGTTGGCTGGGTCCCCAAGGATAACTATAGGAATTTCAACATCCCCAACGGTTGTTTTCTGGTCTGGATAGTAAGTCCCTTGCTGTAGCCATTCAGATAGACCAGAGTTCCTGAAGATGCAAGTGTCATGTACCTTTCCCGGCCATCCCACGTTGATGTTGGTGAAATGTCCCTTGTGATCCACCAGTGCTTGCAGCACCATTGAAAAGTACCCCTTTCGGGTTTATGTACTGACTGCCTTGGTGCTCCGGTCCCAAGATAGGGATATGCATTCTATCTATCGCCCCACCACAGTTAGGGAATCCCACTGCAGCAAAGCCATCCACTATGAGCTGCACATTTCCCAGAGTCACTACCCTTGCTACCAGGTTAGTCATTGCCTTGGTTACTTGGATCACAGCAGCCCCTATGGTAGATTTGCCCACTCCAAATTGATTCCTGACTGACCAGTAGCAGTCAGGCGTTGCAAGCTTCCACAGGGCTATTACCACTCGCTTCTCAACTGTCAGGGCAGGTCTCATCTTGATATTCCTGCACTTCAGGGCGGGGGAAAGCAACTCACACAGTTCCATAAAAGTGGCCTTATGAATGCAAAAGTTGTGCAGCCACTGGGAATCATCCCATACCCACAACACTATGGGGTCCCACCAGTCTGTGCTTCGTTGCCGGGCCCAGAATCAGCATTCCACTGTATCAACCAGCCCCATTACCACCATGATGTCCAAATTGCCAGGGCCCGTGCTTTGAGAGAAGTCTGTGTCCATGTCCTCATGACTCTCGTCACTGTGCTGCCGTCGCCTCCTTGCCTGCTTTTGCAGGTTCTGGTGCTGCATATACTGCAGGATAATGTGCAAGATGTTTACAGTGCTCATAACTGCCACGATGATCTGAGCGGGCTCCATGCTTGCCGTGGTATGGTGTCTGCAGGAGAGCAGAGTGGCAGCGGAAGCATGATGATGGTTTGCAGCCCTATTGTACCATCTGCTGCCGGAGCAGGAGAGCAGAGTGGCAGCGGAAGCATGATGATGTTTGCAGCCCTACTGTACTGTCTGCTGCCAGCAGCGCCCAGGACACAACAACGGTGGCTGAGTCGAGAGGGCTGCACCCTTGCCATGGTATGGCGTCTGTTCAGAAAAAAGCACAAAACGATTGTTTCACGGAAGGAGTGGTGATTGACATGTACCCAAAACCACCTGCGATAATATTTTTGCCCCAGCAGGCAGTGGGAGCTCAACCCAGAATTCCAATGGGTGGTGGAGACCGCAGGAACTGTGGGATATGTACCCACAGTGCAATGCTCTGAAAGTCGACACTAGCCTCGGTACTGTGGACAAACTCTGCTTATTTAATGTGCTTAGCAAGGACACACACAAATGACTATAAAATCGCTTCCTAAAAATCGACTTCTATAAATTCGAAGTAATTTCGTAGTGTAGACACAGTCTGCAGACCTCCACGGACCACAGGTTGCAAACCACTGCTCTAAGGAACTATATTTTATTGTCTTCCCCTGATCTTTAATTAATACATATTTAGAAATCTATATCTAAATGAACTCACTGGGGCAGAGTTCATTCCTATTGTGTGGAAGGGCATGTCTGTTTCTGGGGATTATTGGTACACTGTAGCTATAGGGGGCAAAGGAGTCAGCCAATGCATAGGCAAGTGTCAGCTTGTTAGTGTCACCTCTGACTGCAAGGCTGTCCAGTCCTTCTAAATCAAGCTACTTTTTTTCCTGGCACAAGTGTTCCATTCATAGCTTAGTTCAGGAAATGTGTAATAGCCATTACAATGTGGCTTGTAAGATGCAATTAAATTTAAATGATGGGAAAGGAAAATGTACTCTAATTATTCACTTTCCTTGTAAAGATCAGTTGCTGTATGCAGCTTTGTGTGAAGCAGCATATTTGCACCAGCTTTAGGGGAACTTTCTAGGGCTATGTCCTAGTTGTAGGAAGGAGGACAAAGTAGATTATCCTCCCTCTACTTTACAGTACAAGTTTAGAAACAATTGTATTCTCTTATAGCAAAGGTAACTATAGTATAGTGGGTTTGAGAAGTCTATCAATATGGTAAAATATTTAGCATATAGAAAAAATATTGATATCTTTTCCAATAAAATGAACAATGCTGTTGGAAATCAACACAAACACAATATCAAAGGTTTCTATAGTAAATGACAATGCAACTCGGTATCTCTAAAAGTGCATGATTCTGGGGGAATTTAGAAATAAATAGGGTACATTTTCAAACAGTTCAAGGGTCATACGTTGACTGCATGAAATACCATATCCTGTAGGAGATCTGTGCCTTTAACAAGCAGCATGTCTCCAGGTTAACTTTTAAAAAAAGTAAGTTACAGAAGACAACATGAACATTAGAGTGAACATATAAACTGAAGTCTTTTTCCTTTCCGTATCTAATTAGCTCATAACCACTGAAGATTTCTGTCCATCTCTACAGTTTGTTCTACATAATGGAAAAAAGAAGTCTTAAAAGTTGTAAAATATGTACATTAGCATAGCAGTCCTGAGACTGAGTCCTGAGTTTTCAGGAATCCTTGTCAAAGCCAGTTCCCCTTTAAATACTTTGAACTTTAAACCTCTTATTTGTCATGTAAATACGTGTTTCCTGTTTTCACATGATAGTTCTATGGATTACATTTTTAAAGCCTTCTACCTCATTCATAATTTCCTTTGAAACTGGAAAGTTTTCTTTCTTTGAAAAATCATGGATTCACTTTTTTTTCACCCCAAATAAAAACAGCCTGATGAGGTATTATGAGTGAATATGAAAGATCTTTTTGAACGTCTTCTTGAAGTTCTCATTACAGAGGGGATAGATGAATGGATTTAAAGTGGAGTTCACATAACCAAGCCAAATAGTGAACATATGGAAACTGTAGTTGCAACAGCTTTGACAACAGGCTATTACCATAAACAGCACAAAATAGGGAATCCAGCACACCATAAAGTCTGCCATTATGAAACCCAGCTGCTTGGCTGCTTTCCTCTCCCTGTTCACATGCACTCCTTGCATAGACTGGGTGCGCAGTCTCCACCAGGTGCTCTTCAGGTAACTGAGGCCTGCAGAGTCTTTGTTAGCTTTTGCCTTAGCACTAGAAGCTGCTGGGATCAGGGTGAGATCGGAGTCATTTTTACAGGGGGCCCCCTCAATGAAAGTGTGTTCATCTGATGTGTCACTTAACTCTGGAGCCTGTGAGCAAGACCTCTTCTTGACAGGCACATACTTCATTCCCACTTTATCTGGTCCTAGCTGAGTCTTGGCAATCGCAAGGGGAAAACAGCGCAGTTTTACTACCTTGCTGTCACCTTCTGTAATGAGAGCCTTTGGGGGTTTGTCAAAGCTGCTGAGTTCAAGCTTTGCCCCCATACTTTTGGACTGAGGGAAGTAGAGAATTACATTGCAGCAAGGGTCTACAGAGCTTCCTTTTGAAAGACCCGTGTTTATATCTTTATTTGGCTTTTGGTGGCAAATGGTTTGCTTTTTCTGCACCTTATCACGATGTATACTTTTGCTTTCTGAGAAAGACTGAAACGATCCATTGATTAGCTCTCGGTGCTGACAGTGTTTCCGGACAGCCTTGTATATTTTTGCATAGAACCATAACATCAGGAAAGATGGGACATAGAAGTTGACAATGGCCGTCAACACTTTAAACCAGGTGACTGTGGAGAACTCTGTTTCACAGGTCCCTTCTTCCACTTGCCGTTCCCTACCATTGGTAAAAGTACGCCAGCCTAGAATCGGTATGATCCACAGAAAAGAAATCAGCCAAGCTCCAGAAATCATCACCAAAGCTCTACTTTTGGTCCGGTACTTGAGATACTTGAGTGGCTGCTGAACTGAACGGTAACGATCTAGGCACAATATAAAAAGGTTGAAGATGGAGGCTGTGGAGGCTACATAATCCATTGAGAGCCAGAACTGACAGGCTGGTTTGCCCAGTACCCATCTGTGCTTCAGTAGGTACATAATGTTCAGCGGCATAACAGCTGCACCAACTATAAGATCCGCAACTGATAGGCTGACAATGTACAGGTTCCCATCTGTATGCAGCTTTCTTTCTGTTTTCACTGCATATAGGACCAAAATATTCATAATGACTGTGATCAGTGAGATGCTCCCCAGGGCCATCCCTAGCGGGATTGGGTGAGCCTCTGTTGAGTTCTTTGTTTCACACATCTTTTGCTCAAGGTCACAGAGGAGAAATCAGGGCAGCTGTCAGGATCCTGGTAATGCACTCTTGTTTACAAGTGTGGTTGAGTTTATGGTGTGTTGCGTTCTAGTTCTTTTGGTGACTCTGTAAGAGAAAAAAAATAGCATCATAGAAATGTAAGACTATAAGGGACTTAAGAGGACACCTACTCCATCTCCCTGCCTCTCTCCCCAGCTGACGTAGGACCAACTAAACCTAGACCATCCCTGACAGGTGTTTATTTAACCTGCTCTTCAAAACCTCCAATGACAGGGATTCCACAACCTCCTTTGGTTCAATAATTGCAATAAAATAAAAAGAATACTGCACACGTTAGCATAATATCTCCACTTTGACAGGGCTTTTCAAACATTAATCAATTTTAACTAAGGCTTGGAAAGGTCAAGTGAGCTGTTTGAGGAACATATATATGGTCTTATTGATGTTAACATCTTTACCTGGGATTCTATAGGTCTGAAGAATATTCCACAATATATGTCTGTGCAGGCTGTCAGATAACTCTGAAAGTCAGTGAAACTGGTGATAGGGAGGAGGTGAGGGGGAAGCTGCAATTCTAGACATCCTTTGATGATTATCTTTAGTGTAAATATCTGATCTACACACGATCTCTTGAGCCTGAATCCAGCTAGTTCTTCTCTAATCTTTCCATCCACTGCCTCTTTCATCCTATGCAGTATCACGCTGCAGAAGATTTTCCCTACAACAGAGAGTAGTGTAACTCCTCTCTAGTTACAGTCAATGAGATCACCCTTTTCAGGCATTCTGACAATGATTCCACGTTTCCACTGGTCAGGAAGGGTCTCTTTTTTTCAGACTTCATTCAACAGTTCTGTCAGTTTTGTTAGGGTGGTTATACCAACTGCTTTTAGCATTTCTGCTGTGATTTGATCATCTCTTGCTGCTTTGTTTTTCAGCTTCTTGATTACAGCCTATATTAGTTATCAGCATCACTACATCACTAAGGCCATGTATGGAAATGTGAAGTGCTCTGTAAGGGGGAATAATCAGACAGAGAAGTTCAAAGTGGGTTCTTGTGTGAAATAGGGTTCCCTTCTAGCTCTGGTGCTGTTTGGCATTACCATAGATTGGTTAATGAAGAAGTGTATTAGCAACACACACACTAGTATAACATGGGTAGATGGAAAATGCCTTGAAGATCTAGACTCTGCTGATGATATTGTGCTATTGAGAAACACCCTGAAAAGCTACAATCAAAGACAGATAATCTGGCAACAGCAGCCAAGCTGGGCTCAGAATCAGTTATGCTGAAACAAATATCCTCAAAACCCAGATGTCAAGTAGCAACATTACATTAGAAGGCTAAAACATCAAGAAAGTAGTATATTTTTTCTACTTGGGCAGCACCTTGTTAGCCAATGGAGACCTTGTAGGAAGTGACATCAAGAATAGGAAAGGCATCCACAGCATTCACTAAACCCAACAACGTATGGAAATCAAAGATTCATAGATTCATAGACTCTAGGACTGGAAGGGACCTCAAGAGGTCATCGAGTCCAGTCCCCTGCCCTCATGGCAGGACCAAATACTGTCTAGACCATCCTTGATAGACATTTATCTAACCTACTCTTAAATATCTCCACAACCTCCCTAGGATTCCACAACTTCCCTAGGCAATTTATTCCAGTGTTTAACTAGCCTGACAGTTAGGAACTTTTTCCTAATGTCCAGCCTAAATCTCCCTTGCTGCAGTTTAAGCCCATTGCTTCTTGTTCTATCATTAGAGGCTAAGGTGAACAAGTTTTCTCCCTCCTCCTGATGACACCCTTTTAGATACCTGAAAACTGCTATCATGTCCCCTGTCAGTCTTCTCTTTTCCAAACTAAATAAACCCAATTCTTTCAGCCTTCCTTCATAGGTCATGTTCTCAAGACCTTTAATCATTCTTGTTGCTCTTCTCTGGACCCTCTCCAATTTCTCCACATCTTTCTTAATATACATCATAAGAACAGAGTTATCTCAATTATTTACTATCAGGTTCCTCATAATTCTGATCCGGACATTTGGAGAAGAAACTTTCAGTCCATCCAGATTTCCAGTTGAATATATTTTATTTAATTAACTGATTGAAAAGAAAGTAAAATAAGCTGCCTACAAATAACAAAATGAAAGTAGATGGATATCAGATAATCCATTAATCTAATTATTGGGCTGATCCATGTCAAATAAACCAATAATTCCTCATAAACTTTATCTGATAGTTGAATAAGACTGCTGCCCTCAGGTTATCAGCCCCAAAATAATAAGGCATTACCAATCACAATGCCAATTTTTGTTCTAGCCAAATGGCTGATGCTGGGAGGGTCAAATCACTCCTAACAGTTACATGAAGGGTTCCAAACTGAGATGACACAATTTACTAAATTTTAAAATTCAAATAAAAAATTCTGGTGAAAACAAGATTTCTCAAGTTTAATAAACAAATCCCAACTTGTAAAATATACATGTGTGAACTTATATGGGCTTTGGCAGAACTGAATTTTGTAAAAAACAAAACAAAACAAAAAGATGGATAATATGTTTATTTTTCAGCATTTTTTTATTTTTACCAATTTAAATTTTCACAGTTGTGGGAAATTTGGGGGTGTCAGACAAAAGGGATGGTCAGACAATAATTCTCTGACAGTGGATGCTGGGATTCAAAAGTTAAAGCTTTAACTCAAAGCTTTTACTCAAAAATTAAAATACAAATCCTCAACATTACTTGCCAAAATATACAATTTAAATATCTTTAAATCAAACTCTAATAAGTGCTCAATCAGCATTTTTGCTTCCTTTGCCTATTTGAAATTTCAGTTATCATTCATGGAAATATTTTTTTCATCAGTTTGTGTATGGTGAAATCTGTTTACTGATATTTACCAATTAAAACTCTAATCCTTCTAAGCTAGTGTTATAGAAAGTGAAATTATTTAACCTAGGGTTGTTTTAGGTGTTTGAAAAGCTATCCTACAAGAACTGTTCTCAAATAATTTCCCTTGGTCTAACCACAGACACTCCTGCATGCACACATACCAGATGCCTGTCGGAGTTAAAAAGACAACAACAGTGCAAGAATGAGGTAAAGGTGTCCCTCTGCTAATAAAAACTGAAAAAAGAAGACAAACCCCAAAAGCTTGTTATATCCATTTAGCTTACCTCAGTAAGAAACTGATTTAAGCTATTTGGATATAAAGAATCCAAGAGCATTCCATAGCAAGATTTTGCACTAGTTTAAGTAAATCTCTAAACCTCTTTTAGTTAAATCAATTCAAACTTGTGCATAGACAAGGCCTGAGCAGCTGAGGGCAGGCAGCACTGGATACACACTATAACCTGCTTGCTCTCAGTGTCTGAGAAACTGCTTGTGATGGTTTGTCTTGAATAGGGAATTATTTTTATTTGTCTAGTACTTTTAGCAAGTGAGGCACAGAATCTTAATTAAATTCAGTGAATCTTCTTCCTTAGAGCTGAATTAGACATTTTAGTGCCCTGGCTGAGCAAGCTAGGGTGACCAGACAGCAAATGTGGAAAATTGGGATGGGGGTGGGGGGTAATAGAAGCCTATATAAGAAAAAGATCCAAAAATAGGGACTGTCCCTATAAAATCAGGACATCTGGTCACCTTAGAGCAAGCATATTTGTGCACCCTACAATTTTTTTTAAATTATATGAGTTAGGATATTATAGAGTAATGACAATGCATTTATTTTTGTGTATCGGTACAGCAAGTAGACAAAGAAGCTACTGTATAATTATTTTAGGTGCTACATTAATTTTCACACAATCCTTAGCAACCTTAGAACATCTTCATATATAACCTTTAAGTAAACTCATTGATAGGCACTGGAAAAAAAAACATGGATTGAAAATAGTTGTAACATAAATATGGATACTACAATGGCTGAATAGCATGAAACATTAGGAAAGACAAAATTGCATTTCTGTTTTATAAAAAAATGATACAGGTGGTTTTCCATCACCTCACAGTGAGCCTGTGACTAGAATAAGCAGTCACCTCTCTCAATGACACATCTGAGGTGAAGGATTATAGCAGCATAGCTTATTTGTATAAGGCCAGTGTGGGAAATATCATTCGGTTGGGGAAGCTATGTTGTGACAGCTGATAAGAGCCAAAGTACGGAGACAGAAGAAAGTATATGGCTGTGGTGATTGTGAAATCAGATTATGCTGCGTTTCAGTGTGTAACAAAATATTCTATGATCTATGATCTATAATGCCAATGCCATGGTTACAGTGGCTAGATGGACATAACACTGAGGTGATGGCCCTGGTCTCGTAGAGAAGTATGTCAGGAACAGACTGGCTGGGCCACAGCCCAGAATGCTACAAACACAGGTCACAGTGGATATGTTTCTTCAGTAGTGCATAGCTCACCAGCAGCCCTACTCTAGATCTGTATCCAAGGCAGATTTCCCTATTGGTCTCTTCCCCCGTACACTAAAAGCCTGTGTTTTATATGTCTGGACACAACTGAAAAAGAAAAGCCAAGGTGTGTTCAGCATCCTGGGCCAGTCTGCCCTGAAGGAGTCAATTCCCTGATGTGTGAGTGCACCAGTTAATGGAGCATTATACCAGTGGATCAGAGGGAGGCTCCCTATTCTGTTCTCTGTAATAACAATTGAATCAGGCTAGAGCAGCAACAAGTGAGGGCAGGTCACAGTAACAGAAACACACAGCTCCAGGAGGGAGCAGGGCGTGTGTGTTGACTAAAGGCACATTTTACTTGTGCAGTGTTTACTTTCTGTTTCTAGGGTTGCTTCCCCTTGTAAATCACAAGCAGCCCCTTCAGTTTTTTTTTCTGAGCATAGAAGCCCCTCTCCCCCCTCACCTTATTTTTGCAAACAGTGCGGGTGGCTCATTCTGTTGGGGCTTTGCCCTCTGCCACCATCTTGCAGAGCCTCACCCCTGGGCTGAACCTGGCTCCTGCCCTCCCCTGCAGTTCTGCTCCTTGGCCCCTCTCCTGTCCCTGATTCCAGCTATTTGACACCCCCACACACCCACTTAGTCAGTTTCCACCCCCTGCTCAGACCATTCCCATCATCCCCCCCCCCCTGATTTGCCCCCAGTGGGCATGCTCAGTAGAAGCTAAGCAGCACTCAGAACCCTGCCTGCCTGCCACTCCGCCAGGGTCCTAGTTCTGGGAAGCCTGCTCCGGCTGGGGTCACTGGGCCGATTCTGCAGGCTGCCCCATTTTTGCATCCCCGGCAGCTCTGCGCCCTGGGCGGCTGCCCTACTCACCCCTTCCTAGTTATGACTCCGGTCTTCCTGCTCAACAGTAATCATCTCTTCTCTACCTCAGCGTTAGGATTCTGCAGGAGGCCTTGGTGAGCTGCAGCTATCTGCATGCCATTTATTTGGGCATCTTCTAAACTTTCAGTAACCCAAGAGACTAGATTAAAGTGTACACAATGAAATGGGAGCTGGCTGACACTGGCACAGCTGGAATTTTAATTTTTAGTCTGCGAAACAGTCACAGGCATAGAAGCCACTGACATAAAAGTCTATGGCTGCTGATAGACGTCTGGTTTCTGAAATCCCCAGATATTTTGCAATTTAATCATTTGTATAGAGAATAACAAAACATTTCCCCCCATATTGGGTGAAGGCTAGGCTAGCTGTCTGAGTACATAGCCAGTGGCCAGAAGGGTTTGTAGACCGGTAGCTAGCCTAAGCCACTGCCCCTGGTGCCAGTCCACTCAAGCTACACTGCTATTTGTAGCAGGCTAGCTTGAGTGGAGCTAGTGCTGGCACATCTACCACACCTCCCAACTCAAATGTAGACATAACTATAGTTACTATTTTAAAATACAAACTTCTGAACATATTTCCCAATTCAGGAGGGTACTTAAACTAATTTTAAGCATGTGAGTAAAACATAGGCAGATACTGAAGTACCCTCCTGAATCAGGGCCATGTTTATTGCTAGCACTGCCCTGCCACATGTCAGTGAATGCATAAGGTGGTTCCTTAAAAAATTAATTGTGAACAACATTTTAAATGAAACTCTCTATATACATTTTCTGTTCATGAGAGTCAATAGAAAGCTCTTTGAGCATAAGCAGGCAGATGTATTGTACGCACAATCCCTATCAGATTGTTCTCTGCATATGTGTGTGCTTTAGCTTCATTGGGAAAACAAAACAATCAGCTTGTTGAAGTAGATGTGGTTTATAGGTGAAAATTAAGAGAAACACATTTTGTTATTATTGTTACAAATACAAAAATAAATAGGACCATGGATTTTGAACACCAGAACTAATCATTTTAAGACATGACATAAGACTACAAAGCACTAGGTGAATAGTAAAGTATCTAGTGTCTAATGACTTGGACAGAAATAACACAAGGGAATAAATCATTGTGGTGACTACAGTTAGCAAGGAGAGCTGATTGTGGAATTTGTCACAGAGGAAGGCCTTAGGACTAATTTTTCCCAGGTAGGTAAATTTATTTGTGCCTGGAAAACTCATGCAAATTTGGACCAAGACAGTTATGCATTTGGACACACCAAACTCATCTGCACTTCTGGTTACACAGATTTGTGTATGGATTAGTGATCTAGATCAGGGGTTCTCAACCAGGGGTACACAGAGGTCTTCCAAAGGGCATGTCAACTCATCTAGATATTTGCCTAGTTTTACAACAGGCTACATGAAAAGCACTAGCAAAGTCAGTTGAAACTACAATATCATACAGACGACTTGTTTATACTGTTATATGTACTATATACTGAAATGTAAGTACAATATTTATACTCCAGTTGATTTATTTTATAATTATATGGTAAAAATGAGAAAGTAAGCAATTTTTCAGAACTAGTGTGTTGTGACACTTTTGTATGTTTATTTCTGATTTTGTAAGCAAATAGTTTTTAAGTGAGGTAAAACTTGAGGATAGGCAAGACAAATCAGACTCCTGAAAGGGGTACAGTAGTCTGCGAAAGTTGAGAGCCATTGATCTAGATGCGCAACAGTAAGTTTTTCTTCATGTGGAACAGGTGCAATGGCATTTGGCAAGTGAGGCTGATCTACCCACCTTAGCGAATCTGGCTCAAATGGGAAAAGCAGCAGAAACAGAATCTCAGGAAGAAAAACATGCTTAATTTTTAATGTTATTCAATATGAAGGTCATATTCTGACCTGACACTCATTTATGCACACAGTTTTGCATGAGCTATCAGGAGTGAGTGACAGACTCTACACGTACAGACAACAGTTATGCACAGGTGTGCATCAATACCTTTTGCATGTACGATTACATGTGTGGACTCTCGAACCTAAAGGCAGAGGTTGTATTTTGCAAGTTTGGCCCTTATAAACATTAATAATAATACCTAGTTCTTATACATAGCTTACATTTCTTCCATTTTTATTAGGGTGTAACAAGCACAATACCACAAAAGTTAATAAAAGAGAAAAGGTAGAAAGAAAAAGAGGAAGAAGGGACAGCAGGTGGAGTAGTTCTCTTTCCTATAAAGATGGGTAGTTATTGCTATTCATTTAGAGAAACTCTCTGCTTCTTTGATGCCTTTTACTCCCCCTCAGCTAACCGGAGGAGCTGATATAGGGCCTAAGGTACCCTAATGATATTTTAAGCTTCTGAATGTCGGGTCAGAAGACCAACAATCTACTCCAAAGATTTATAAAAAACAAATCTTACCTGTGATGGTGACCTGCCACTTCCCTCCATTCTGGATAAGTCTAACAGGAAGTGTCTGTTTAGCTCATAAAAGCAACAGTGAAGGACATTAAACATCCGTGTGTGCATATGTAGGTTTATGATGTTTGCACAAATTAAACAAGTCATGTATTGGATTTCTGATCCCAATTATTCTGGAAGTAGAGACAACAGATACTGCCCCATGCTAACTTCGTCTCTTTCATATTTCAGTAGCCAGTCCTGGAGTTGGAATCTCCAAACCCCTCTTCACAAGAAGTCAAGTTCCTCATTCCATAAACTTTGGACTCTTATGAACCAGTGTTAATAACTCTTGTGTTATAAAACAAACAACAGGTGTTGCTGCTGTGACTAGGGAGAGCAAATTTGCAAACAATAGAATACCTGCCCAGAGAAAAATCAGATTCAGGGTAGTCTTTACGTTTCTGCCATGTTTTCTCCACATCATCCCTTCAGCTGGGTGGAATGCCCAGAAGGAACACAGAATTCAGAGATCTAACGCAAGCTCTCAGCTTCCCCAGCTAGACATGGAAAACAGATGTCACTCTTTGTGCCTCCTAACCCATCCGGTCTTGCCACAACATATGCTCACAAATCAGACTGCCACTGGCTTCCCTACCACTCCTAAGTACTGCTCTCCTTCCACAGGGGCTAGGGGAATAGAGTGTGATTGATAACTGAGAGGAGGAGTTAATGCTTCAGGGATCCTCCAATGAAATTAGTGATAAGAACTGTAAAATGAAAAGATGATTCCAGCTGAATCCCACAATTAGAGCAGCAGCAGTGAGGCATCTGACCTGAGTAGTTACTGCCCCTGCCTGCAAATGGAATAACTCTTTTAGCAGTACATTGTTCCTGCATGTTAGGGGAATCTTAGGCCTGGTCTACACTATGCCGTTAAATCGATTTAAACAGCTTTAAATCAATTTAATGCTGCACCCGTCCACACTACACTGCTCTGTAAATCGATTTAAAGGGCTCTTTAAATCGATTTCTGTACTTCTTCAAAACGAGAGGAGTAACCCTAAAATCAATATTACTAATTCAGAATAATGTTAGTGTGGATGGAAATTGACGTTATTGGCCTCCGGGAGGTATCCCACAGTGCACACTGACCGCCTGCGCATTCAGAACTAGAGGCACGGCCAGGTAACAGGCAAAGCCCGCAAACTTTTGAATTCAATTCCTGTTGGCCAGCGTGGAGCTCCTATACACAGTGACCAGCAGAGCTTCATCACAAGGTAAACAAGCAGTCTCTGAAATCAAAAAAAGACCAATGGACCACACAAGTATCCGATCTGTCGCTTATATGGGATAGAGATTCAGTCTAACGAGAATCGTTCGACAAGACGAATGAAAAAATATTTTTTGAACGAATTTCAAATCTAGTGACGGAAAAGAGCACAGCAGGGACTCAGTGCAGTGCAGAGTAAAAGTTAAGGAGCTCAGGACAGTCATAGTCATGAGACCAGAGAAGCAAAGCGAAGTTCTGGGTCAGGGCGAAAACATGCGTTTAGCTGACTGCTACATTTAGGGCTGCGCACCAGTAATCCCTGGCGTGATTCAGAGTGGGTGTAATGTCAACCATGATGAGGAATGTGTGGACGGGGAAGATGAGGAGGAAAGGAGAGGAAGAGCTTGCTGAGCAGCACACGACACTCCATTAGCCTCCCCAACAGCTCAGGGCTTTTTTTTGTGACGCTAGAATTAGCCCTCTTCCACCCACCGCAAGCCACTACCCAACAGTGAGCCATGGAAGCGACCTCTGTGAGTGTACCTTGTAAATATCCAACAATGTTTAAAACAAGCATTTTTTCAGATTGAATTGCCATCAAGCGACTTGTATGGCATCGATACCATAAAGTTTACAGGAAAAGTTGTTAACATGTTGGATGAGTCGAAAATCTTCCAAATAAATCTCCATGAAATCGATCTTGAAGGTACTCAAACAGCCTTTGCAGAGATTTCTAGCAAGGCCGCCTTATCCGGTCTTCCATTGTAGGGACTTTCCATGCCATGCATTGTAGCAAGTACTTCGAATATTGGCTCTCACACAGACAGTCTGTGTAAGCTCGCCTGTGATTGCTGGCATTCAAAACACTACGTTCTGCATCTTGCGCTTTATTCCCAGCAGAGTTTAAATATTCATTGTAAACCTGTGAAAATTCAGCCTAATTTAATTAGGGGGGCATTACATGGGCGATTTTCCTACTGATGCCGCTTAATCTTCCTAACGTACAAAACGGGGGGAAGGGGAGGAAGGATAGCGGCTGACTTTCTGCGTTTGCGAGCAGGAATCTTCCACTACACGCACGCGGTGGCGGAGGATGGGGGGGGAAGGAAGGAGGGGATGATTACCAGTGATCTTACATGATAGCAGCATCGTGGGGGAGAGGAAGAGGGGGGTTTGGGGTCTAGTGTCCTCTTAACAGGAACAAGGGAACATAGATCACTGTGTATATACGCTGGCAGAAAGTAAACAAAGCCTACCATTGCGCATGTGAAGCTGAATTATGAGCCCTGGACTGCGTTTGGATCCTGCAACACAGAGCCACAGACACTCAGTATTACACAACAACTGCGACCTTCGGTAGTGAAATCAATTTGTATGTAAGGTGCTAGTGTATTCACTGTGAAAGAGTATAAAGCTTGTTTCTGTAAAAATTATCTTTACAAATACTTCTTCTCCTGTTTTCCCTCCGCCCATCAGCTGCATAGTTGTCCGTTCCTAGCCCATCCTGAGGTATCTCAGAATAATGCGAGGAGAGAGAATCGAGATGAAATGTTCTAGAAATCATGAAGTAACTCCCGCAATGAAGAGCTCATCAAATGAGTGAAGAATTGTAGCAATACAGAAAGATGCAAGTGCACGGAAAGACAGGGAGAACCTTGAGTGAAGGTGGCGCAGGAAGATCAGAGGGTAGGCATGAATCTAGCGTTGGCGTATGCACACGCTGGACGCTGCTGTTGACAAACGATATCCTCGATGCATGTGGATCTTACAGGAAGAGCGCAGGTACAGAGTGCACTGTCAGCCCATCTTCAACCACCCTCCAGTACTCACATGTCCTATCTCCTCACCGCGACGTGTCGAACGCGTGGGGAAGCTCTCTTCACCCACTCCACCCCTGGACAGTCCAACAAAAGGCTGTCATTACGTATGAAATGTTGCTTAATCGCTTTCCTTCCCTCCAATCCTCCTCCAAACCACAGCCATGCAGGGAACCTAGATAATTCTCCTCCTCTTTTTATTAATAACTTTTTAATAAAGAATACATGCCAAGCAAGGTGTTGTCTAACAGGAAATTACTTTAAGAAGAATTATGATTTTAAACATACTAATGATTAATAAAGAATAAATGATTTTAACGATACTGACTTATTTCTCAGCAACTCTGTTAATAAAGGGAAGGTGGGTCTAAGAATTAGTCAATCGAGGCGAGGGTTCATCACAGGGGAACAAACACACATCACACCGTACCTGGCCCGTGCTGAAACTCGTTTCAAGCTCTCGATGCAAATCGCCTCCTGGTTGCTCTTCTAATCGCCCTGGTGTCTGGCTGCTCGTATCCGGCCAGGTTGATTTGCTTCAGCCGCCCACCGACCATAAAGGTCTCCTCTACTCTCACAGCGATTGTTGAGCACACAGCAAGCAGCAAATAACAAAACGGACATGCTTTGTCTGAGGTTGAGCGAGTAAGTAATGTTCGCACGCCCTTTAACATCCCAAATGCACATTCTCACCATCTGCCTGCTCAGCCCTGTTAGCCTGACAGCCATGCTGCTGGTATGGTCATGAGCATGCATCAAGGGGTAGTGGGTCACCCCAGATAATGACATGCATCTCAACATCTGCAACTGTTATTTTCCTGTCTGGAAGTAATCCCTTGCTGCAGCCGTTTAAACAGAGTGGTGCTTCTAAACGCGAGCGTCATGAACCCTTCCTGCCATCCCACGATGGTAAACGTCCTTGTGACCTCATGCCTGCAGCACCATGAAAAAGATACCCCTCTGCGTTACGTACTGGGTGCCCTGGGCTCTGGGCCAAGATGGGTTGGGTTCCATATGCCCCCCACAGTAGGCAATCCCATTGCGGCAAGCACCACTATGACCTGCACGTTCCCAGAGTCACAACCTTCTAGCACAGCTTAACGATTGCTTTGCTTGCATCACAGCAGCCACAGTAATTTCCCATCCAAATTGATCCGACTGACCGGTAGCTGCCTGGAGTGCAAGCTTCCAGAGGCTATTGCCACTTGCTTCTCCACTGTGAGGGCTGCTCTCATTCAGTTATGTTTTCGAGCAGGGGAAAGCAAGTCACAAAGTCAAAGAAGTCTCGTTACTCATCGCGAAAGTTTTGTAGCCACTGCGATCGTCCCACCTGCAAAACTATGCGCCCACAGTCTGTGCTTGTTCCCCGGCCCAAAATCGGCATTCAATGGTAGAACCTGTCCCATTACCAGCGTAGCTCCAAAATGCAGGGCCTCGGTAGGAGATTCAGTCCATGTCGTCATCGTCTTTGCTGAGCTGCCGTAGCTGCCTCCTTCTCTCCTGCCTTTGCAGTTCAGTTCACCATAGACAGCATGAGAATGCACGAGGTGTTACACAAGCCATGATTGCGTTACTGTCTCAGCAGGATCATGATTGCTGTGGTATGGCATTTGCTCAGTTCACCCGGAAAAAAGGCGCAAAATGGTTTGGTGCTTTCACAAAGGGAGGGGTGAGCCGTCAAACACCCGTGAACTGATTTTGCCCCCATCAGGCCACTGGGCTCTCACCCGAATTCCAGGGTGGGAGACTGAGGGAACTATGGATAGCTACGAACACCTACCCACAGTGCACCGTCCAGAAATCGATGCTAATTGGACCATGGAGCACACCGACGAATATGTGCCTAGTGTGGATGCGCACAATCGACTTTGTAATATCAGTTTTATAAAACTGATTTTAGCTAATTCGATATTATCCCGTAGTGTAGACGTGGCCTTAGCTACTCACTTAGTTGCCTGTCCACTTTGTACTCCTGGAGTGGTGCAGGCACTGGCCCTTAGAGCATCTCTTGCTTCAGTCGTTTTCCTGAGAAAGGATTGCAGGATCTAGCCCTTCAACTCTCTCTTCTGCTCATTTATTTTCCATCCTTTCCCTTTTTTTCCCTCAGTGCAGAAATTCACCCACCTTGATGTTTTAGAACAGAGTGGGGAGAAAAACAAAGTTTAAATGTGCACAGATCAGAAAAATCACTCACAGAAGTGATGTCAAAGCCATTAGTTATGTTTGAGAATACGCAAAATAAACTAGAAAAATGCATGTGCTTGCTGAAAAATGTGTCCCCTTCCCCAACACAAACAAAAAACAGCACAGCTAAAAGCTGGTTAGAGCAGTTAAAGTCTGTGCTATTGCATTCTCTCTCTAGGTCCTTATATGGTCTTCATCACCATAGCAGCTAAGTGATCCACAGTCCCTCATTGATTTTATCTTCTCTCTTTCACAGGGATGTGATGAACTATTATCCTCATTTTAAAGGGAACTGAGTTGAGATACAGGGTAGATTAAGTGATTTGTCTAAATTCACCCAGGAAGTCTGTGACTGAGCCAGGAATTAAACCCAGGCCTCCGTCCTGTGTTCCATCCACTAGACCACTGTTCTCACCACAATGGCAAGGTACCCTAGACACTCAATTTAATTGAATTGCAAACTAAAGAGTGACTTCAGTCCTTAATTCTTATAACGCAGCCTGAGCAGCCTTAATTTGTCCTTGACCTTTTTGATGTTTTGATGTTTATTGTAATAAACATATGTGTAGGCTAGGGCGCATAAAAAGCATTTTGTAAAACTTATTTCTCAACATTTGCTACTAGTAGCAGTGCTGTGCCTGGAAATAAGTGTTCATAGTATCAGGCTCTGAAGTTGGACCTCAAATTGTGTACTCCAGTTTTTAGGCATATAAATGTCAAGGCTGGGTTAGGAGCACTTCAGAAATTTGGGCCAAATGTTGCATCTTTGCTCTTGAGCAAATAGATTCAACCCCTGTTCCAGGAATTTGGTTGTTCTGTGGCTCTTGTATATACTGTTTGTACAACCTTGAGTTTGTATGCATACAGACGGCATTTCTGGAGCATGTTAATGAGGAAACAAGCCAAGACAATAGTTAACTAGCAGAGTGTCTCTGCACTCTCTCCTTCAACGTGACTATGACATTCCCAGCACATACTTCTACCTCATTGTCCTTTGATAAAGCAGGTTAAGCTCTTTCAAACAGTTCAAAAGCTGTAGCCAGAGAGGGAATGACTTACAACTTGATAAAGAACAAATACTGAATCTTTTTGCTGCAGTTCCCTGACAGCAGCTGTCTCTGCCTTCTCCACCATGGAATCCAATACCCCAAAGAGACTGCAGTTAAAGGATTGAGATCTTCAGGATCATCTCACCCGCACACTACTTGAAGTGCTCAAGAAGTTCAGCACTGTGATGCGATGGTTTTACATTAGAAGCCAGATGGTGTTGGCTCTTGCTCAGCTGTATGGGGAGGAGAGGCCTTTTGCTTTCCCTGCATCCCTTTCATAGCTGAACAATGGCTTTTCATAATGGAAGCCCCTATACTGTGTGCCCTGGGAGAGAACAGACACATTCATTCCTGCTCCCCTCTCAGGGAATAAGTTTCTAAAAAGGGGTGGGAAAGAGGAAGAATCATGTGATCTCCTTCCACTTTGCACTGGCCTGCAGAGCGCTCAGCGTACCAAGAAGAGCAGTAAGCTTCATCAGAATGAATGATGCTGATTGTGCACACGGAATAGTGCTGGAAGATGTTGTGCATGATGTTCCTCCTGGGGCAGTGCAGCTCCACACTGCCCTTTGCCTATGGCTTTAGTGCTTTCTAATTTTCCCCTCTGAAATAAAGTTGTCTCACAACACATCAGTGCAATTCTATGTCATGAATGGCACAACATCCTGAAGCTCAGCTTTGTCCCTGGAAAATACATTGAAAATCAGTAGCCCTACATCATACTGTAATATCAACTGCAAATCCCCTGCATGCCCTAAGCAATGATACCAACCCTTAACTGTATGTCTATAATACTGAACCAGTCTGCTTTAATATGTACCGTTATTTATGTGCCCACAATAGCAGACAAGTGCTACTTATTATTTATGATTTGTATTATCTTAGTGCCTAGGGGTAGTGGTCATAGAACAGAATTTAATGAAAACAAACAGTCCAACGTCTTAGCCAGCTCTTTGGACTTCCTAAGTCCCCGCCTTGTTTTAAAATGCCTGGATTCATTTTTACTGTCTACATAAAGCTTCCTTTACAAATGGAAATGAGCAAATGCAGCTTGTTTGTTATTGTTCCAGGATGGTACATTCTCCTTGCCTGCCCCCTTAGCAGGTGTTGATCCTAGTGGGGGATGCTCAGCAAGTCACCGCTGACTCACTGCTGTAGGTGCAGCTCATTAAGCTCCACACTGACTAGAAGCAGTGTGGGGGTAGATCTCTAAAAACAGGCAGTGTGGGTTGAATAGTCCTCAAGGAAGAGCTTAGAGCAGCCAGAGCTGCAAAGAAGGACTGAGCTGGAATTCTGAGTCTCTACATGAATCAAGCAAAACCCCAGGATGAGGCTAAGTTTTCACTATAAACTACATGTGTAGTTTGGCTTTGACTGAGAAAGTCACTTGCTCCCAGTGACCTTCTGTTCATGAAGCCATTAACACAGCAGATGATTAGATTCTCTCTCTCACACAGATTTGTTTCTAATCTCCAAAAATCAGTGAAATTACATTCTGCACACACTTGCTTTCAGGTTATGGTTCTCACAGAGGCTTGAGAAATGAGTGCTTTTAAAGTACAACCATTTGTAATTTACTTAGTCTTGTTTTTCATTGATTCTTCATCATGCTGCAGGGCATACACTGATCGACAGCTAGAGTTTAATATCATTTTACATAGCAAATGCATAGATGATAGAGCTAGAAGGGTCCACTGTGATCATCTAGTCTGACCTCTTGCGTAGCATACTGAGGCCATAGAACTTTCCTGAATTAATTCCTGTTTGAACTACAGCATCTCTTTCTAGAAACACATACAATCCTGACTGAAAAATTCCAGTGGTGGAGAATTCACCAAAACCCTTCGTAAGCTGGTCTAATGATTAATTATCTTCGCTTCAAATTTTGTTCCTTATTTCAAGTCTAAATTTGTCTTTTTCAACTTCCAGCCATTGGATCTGGATCTTGGATGTGTCTGCTAGATTGAAGGGCCCTCTTATCAAAATTTTGTTCTCTCTGTAGGCACTTAAAGACTATGATCAAGTCCGCCTTTTACCTTCTCTTTGTTAGCGTAAATATATTAAGCTCCTTGGGTCTTTCATTATAAGACATGTTTTCAATTATTTAATCATTCTCATGGCTTGTCTCTGAGCCCTCTCTAATTTATCAACACCCTTTAATTGTTGAAACCAGAACTAGACACAGAATTCCAGTAGCTGTCTCACTAGCGCCAAATACAGGGGTAATATAACTTCTCTACTCCCACTCGATATTGCCCTGTTTACACATCCAATGACTGCATGCATTTGGCCACTGCTTTGCACTGGGATCTCATGTTCAGCTAATGATCCACCGTGATCACTGTAGTTAGCCAGCTCTCAATCTGGGCTTGACCATCAGATATGTATATCTCTTGCACTGGGTTCCTCACCTCTCCTAGGCAAAATCACTGTTTCCTGCAGGAGTCGGGCTCAGTCCTGGGGTCCTTTCTGAGTCTAAGGCCAGGTCTACACTGTGACTTTAAATCGGTTTAATGGCTGATATACTGATTTAACGCTGTACCCGTTCACACGACGTCGTCATTAATATCGAGTTAAACGGCTCCTTAAATCGATTTCAGAACTCCTCCCAGACGAGAGGAGTAGCGCTAAATTTGAAAGTGATAACTCGGATTAGGGTTCGTGTGGACAGAAATCGACATTATTGACCTCCTAGAGGTATCCCACAGTGCACCACTGACCGCTCTGGTCCGCAATCCGAACTCGGATGCGGAGTGCCGGTAAACAGGAAAAGCCCCGAGACCTTTAGAAATGAATTTCCTGCTTTCACGTGTCCAGCTCTGATCAGCACGGTGGCGATGCAGTTAAATGCAAGTAGCTCACTGCATTGAACCTTATGGAGATACATAGATCTGATCGTGTATGGTGAGACAAATCTGTTTTATCAGAGCTCCATAAAACAGGAATGCCAAAGCGGTTTGAAAAATAACTCCAGGATACACAGTGGTGCGTGACACCGTAACGGAAGCCAGAAGACTCAAACGGATGGTCATGGAGGGAGGGAGGGGGTAATGAGGACTACAGCTACCAGTCTTCCACAGCAATCTTGAAAACTATTTGCATTCTGCTGAAGCGCCCAATGTCTGTAGCATTAATACACGGTGTCTTGCGTGGTTCAATGGAACAGCTCGTCAGTCTCTTCCCCCCCAGCACGGAAAGAGAGTAAATATAATTCCTTGAAGTACTGTAAAATGTCCCCTGTGAGTGTACTGAAATGCTGCTGGCAGAGAGTACGCGAGGTGTTGAATCAACGGTGCAGGATACCGTTGTGATCTTAAGGGTCTATGATTGCTTGTGCTATTGGGTTTGCTCAATGCACTCCCGGGAAAAAAGACGCACAAAGGGTTGTCATGCTGCATTACCACAAGGGAAGGGGTGAGGCTGTTACCCAAGCAACACGGGGCAATGTTTTTGCTGCCCCATCAGGCACTGTGCTCTCAACCCGGAAGTGGGAACTATGGGATAGCTGAGGAACAGCTACCCACAGTGCACTGCTCCTGAAATCAATGGTAGCTTTGGACCATGGACGCAAACAATCGATTTCGTGATCCCACTGTGGACGCGCTAAACTGATTTTATTAGATCTGTTTTGTAATATCGGTTTAAGCTAATTCGAAATAATTGTGAGGTGTAGACGTACCCTAATTATCTCCAGTCCCTGGTGCTGCTCCTGAGGTCTGTGACAGAAAGCAGACATCTAGAGCCCCTGTCTTCCTTAAACAAAGGATGGTGGGGGAGGGAAGATTAGTCACCGTCTCAGGCTGGGCTCCTTCACAGTCTCTCTACTAAGCCAAACTTACCCCTCTGCTCTGTGACCAGCTTCACCTTTTCATGCTCTGCAGATGAACCTAATTAGCACTGAGTACAGGGATGCTCATTAGGCTTGCTGTCAATGGGATGGGAGTCAGTGCTTCCCAGGATAGTGTCCACCATTCTGTAAGCATGGTCTGTATTCTTGCTTACTAGCAGAGATGAAATTAAGCTGGTACGGGCCTGTACGGCAAACCAGTAAAAAAAAGTGCAGCAGCATACCGACAAGAAAGTGAAGCATTTAGTACCGGCTTATGTTCACTTCGTTTGGCTGCATAACAAACAGCTTAAACTCAGAGCTAATAAAAGCTTGGAAAGGGAAAACTCACTGTCACATCTGTTGGTTGTTTCTCTCCCTCTCCTCCTCCAGCCAGGCTGCGGAAGGCGGCTAGGCTCTGTGCTTCCCCCCTGCCTTGCACTCAACAGCAGCTGCAGTGGCTCCCCTCTAGTTTGTGACAGTGAGCAGGGGACTGGCTGAGGGAGAAGCCTGCTCAGGATGCCTGCCGCCTGCATAATAACAATTTAAACTCAGCTGTTCCCTCCGTGGTTCAGGCCGTGGGATTAGGAGCCCTTTCTTGCATCCTCTTGTTAATTTCACTCAGTTGTTGGGGTGTGTTTGTGTGTGTGAGAGAAAGTGAGAGAGAGAGAGAGACAGAGAGACCAAGGCTGGGGCAGTTCTTTTCTGCCCCCGGGATGAGGGGATCTCTAATAGTATAATATACAAAAAATACAATCCAAATCGGGAACCTTTCCAAGTTCAAATCTATCCCATTCCCTCCCCAGCAGAGGATCATGGTTGTGATACCCAAACTCCTTGCAGATCCACTTTGAAATGTTACTGTTTAAAAAAAAACATGGAGAACATGGTGGAAAGATGTGTCACGATGATCGGGGTTTATTTTGGGCAAAGGAATTTTGTTAAATCAACTAAAGATTCACAGGGAAAGCTAGTAGCCTGATAGACAAAACTACAAAGTGATTGGAGGGGAAAACTGGATATTCAGGGAAATTATTGTGCTTCCTTTGAAAGAAATAATAGTTTTCATTCCACCCTCTTTATATATTGAATTAAACACCTGAAATGTCCTTAGGGCGTAGGGGCATGATCTCAGATCTCTTTTTTGTTTTATCAGTGTCCTGCAGAATGCGGAGGCTGAAATTGGCAAAACTTATTCTAAGTATCTTGCATATTTCATGAAGGCTATTCTAATTGTCCTTCATTCACTCGTGCCTTCCCCCACTACTAGCCACCCATTGGTGTGGCCCCTGCACCCTTTTATGTGCCTGAAAGGTAGATTAAACAATCCTTGATATCTGATTTGCTAGGAAATAGGGAGGGTCTAGGGCAGGCGGGGCACTGGAAGGCATGGCGCAGTGCGACCTCTTGCCCCACTCCTCCTGGCTGTGGTTCTTGCCTCCTTTACTTACTCCTTGGCAGACCCAGCCCAGTGCCAGGTGCAGCAGCAGCTGCTGGTTCTCTGCAGGCAGCAGACCATGGGGACCGGTTGCTGGGATTGCTGCCTGTCAGCGACAGGCTGCAGCTGCACTGTTTGTGACACATTCATACTGCATGCATTACTGTCCTTCTGCAAGCAAGCGGCCACCCATTGCAGTGGCCAGGCACATTTCTCCAGGCGTGCAGCCCATGGGTAGGGTGCTGGTGCGCTTTTGAGGGGTGTGGGGACAGGGAAGACAGTGTTTCTGTGGCTAACACCTCAGGAACTTCTGCAAGAGCAAAGTCTGGCTGGGCACTGCCAGTGCATCTGTGGGCGCCCACCTTTTGGGTTGCTGCTAAATGGTGTCCCCAGGAAAACTTCAAGCCTCAGCAGCTGCTGTTGCTCTCTCTGCTAGGTTGCAGGAGGGAGCCACACACAGGAGCTGCCCAGGAGGCATGGAGGAGATGGAGGTCCAGGGGGCACGCGGCAGCAACCACACACACAGCGATGCGGGGTGGCAGGTAGGGGCTGCAGCTCCAAGGGGAACCACTACCTACAGCAAAGCTGCCCCTGTCTCCGTTTTGGTCCTGGCATGTGGAAGGTGTGAGTGGGCCAGCGGCGGCAAGAAAGGGGAATCTGTGTGAGGGACTGGATGGAGCAAAGCATAGTTATAGAAACTCCCCCATTGGGACATACATCTGATCTCACTGCTCACTGTTGTCGTGCCATGCCTTGAGATGAATGTGCTGCAGGTTGGCCCTTTCCAAGCCACAATTTCACATATGGCATGGAATTCCACTGAGTATAAGAAGGTCCCACATATGAAATGAATAGCAAGTCTGCCACATGATGAGTGGTAAGTGCAGTTCGTTTCACTGTAATGATGTTGTTCATCACACTGAATCCCTTTTCCCAGTCAGCGTTGCTTGCAGCAAGGGTGTCCACTGCAAGGACATGTTTTTTAAGTTTACCAGTAATGTTTTTTCCTCCAGAAGCCTTGAATTCAACAAATCCCAAGTGTGTTTCCTGTTGATTGATTCTCAATTGATCAGCCAATGCTCTTATTTCCTTTTTTCCAAAGTGGGGATTCTCTTGCCATTTTTCGGGATTCAAAACCAACAAATTGTTCTTATAATTAAGTTCTTATAATTGGAAGCCCTTTCTTCACATGTGCTTTGATCAGCTTTGTTTGAGGCAGTTGTGAATAGTTTTGTCCTCATATTGTCAATGACTGCTTGAATGAATTGAGACGAGTTGATTCTGTGGTTTAATTTGCTGTTTTTGAATATCATGGATTGTTCAGCCTTCTGAGCTTCTTCAGAGTGAATCCCTGGGTCTGTTTTTAGATTTTCGATTCTCTTGATGTATATTTGCATTAGATTTTCTGCTTTTGGAATGGTCTTGTCTCGTTCTTGTAACATGTAAGACAAGTTCTTCAGTTCTGTCAGCACATCCAGCATTAAAGAAAGGTTTCTGATGAAATTTACAGAACACAGCTTTGAGTGTAGTCCTTGAAATTTAATATGTTTGCTTCCGACTCTTGACAGGTCTTGTGAGGCCGCCTTGAAGTGTTTTGCCGAAGCAGGATATGTTTGCTACACTGCATTGACTGCTTTCCATGTTGATGCCACCCATGTTAAATTGAACACTTTGCCAATTTTTTAAAGTACAATGTGTAATTCATTGGCATGAGCACTCAGTTCATGAGAGTTTTTTGGTACAAGGAATATAATGCATTCAAAATAGCCTAAAAGTCATTTGTACCTCCGGTGACTTTTAAAGCTTCATAAACAGCAAATTCCAGTCTATGGTTGAGGCAATGCCATAATATCACATTAGGAAAGTCCGTTTGTAGTAGTTTTCCAACACTAGCTTTGACTTCTAATATCACATTTGCGCTGTCACTACAAAAGCTGATCAACACTTCCAATAATAGTTCTTTAGTGAACCCACAACATAGCAAGCATTTCAAAATTTCCCCTTTAATGGCTGCTGCTGTTGCACTTTGCAGTTCTATCAAGTCCAGAGGAAACATAAGTGGCCTCATAATGATAAGAGTCGAGTTTCCAGTGAGAATAGTCGATTCATCAACAAGTACTGTAATTTTTGCCCTATTGTTGATTTTGCTGACAATTCTCTTTTATTTCAGTGGCTATATGATTGGTTGTATCTACACAAACTGTTCTACTGTGCAACAAACACCCCATTTCAATTCTGTTGATTTGCTGTAGGTCAGTGAGGCTCTCGTGGTCACTGAGTGGTCGATTTGTTTTGGCAATGTAATAGGCTGTTTGGAATACACGAGCAGTAGTTTCAAATGGTGCTTCTTCACTTTGAGCATTCAGATTAAGAAGAGTTTCTTTTTTAGCCATGACTTGAATTTTTTCAGCCTCCATGTGAACTGCAGATTTCTTATGTTCATTTATTTTTTTGCAAAGGGAGGACAGCTCTGTCTCTTTATTCTTTCAGTACGAGGATATTTCACAAGAGGCCCAGTTTGGAGAGATGTTAACCCCTCTTGCAGAATGCAGCTTCAAATCAGAAATGTCATGGCATACTGTGCACCCAAGTTTACCGTCTGAAGCAAAAAGCCAGTTGTTTTTCTTTTTGAACTCCTCAAATTGCTTTTTTGATCATGCAGCAGAGTATGGTGGTGGAGTATCAGTTTTCTTACCCGGCAATTCAGCATTTTCGTTTGTCTCCTCTCTTTGTGGTGGCTGCAGCTCACCACTTGACAAAGGTGTAAAAGTGTCAGCGTTTTTTTCCCGTGGATGACTAGTTTCAGCTTCTTCATTTGTTGCTGCTCTTTTTGACTGACGATCCCCCATTTCCTCACTTTTACGTTTAAACTTCCTGTTAGGGTCTATTGAATGTGTATCTTCTTAGGCGGCATTTTTTCCCTACTTACTGTCCTCCTACTGTTAATTGCACATCTGACAAGACTTGACCAATAAGAAGCAAAGCTGCGTGATTACTATGTGGCAGTATGTCACTCGAAAGCTAACGTTTGGAACAACTATGTGAACGTCTTCCTGTGAAAACAAAATCTTCTTGTCTTGCTTGACAGATCTAAATCTACTCTCATCCAGGTATCTTATAAATTCATATGTACAGTATGGATGGATCTCTCAAAAAAGATACCTCTTCAGTGTAGGAGTTGGACCAACAGCCCCCCTGGGGCAGGACACCATTGAGCAGCACACACATTAAGCAGAAGTTACTGAGGTGTTAGTAGCAGAAACACTGTCTCCCCTGTCCCCCTACCCCTCAAAAGGGCGCTGGCACCCTACCCATGGGCTGCGTGCCTGCAGAAATGTGCCTGGCTGCTGCAATGGGTGGCCGCTTGCTTGCAGAAGGACAGTAATACATACAGTATGTATGTGTATGAATGTGTCACAAACAATGCAGCTGCAGCCGACCAGCAGTGACCCAGCTGGGCTGGGTCTGCCAAGGATTAAGTAACGGAGGCAAAACCACAGCCAGCGAGCCAGGAGGAGGGAGGCAAGGGGCTGCGCTGTGCCATCTCCGCCCGTGACCCGCCTGCCCTAGACCCTCCCTATTTCCTAGTAAATCAGATATCAAGGATTGTTTAATCTCCCTGCCAGGCACATAAAAGGGTGCAGGGGCCACACCAATGGGTGGCTAGTAGTAGGGAAAGGCAGGGGTGAATGAAGGACAATTAGAATAGCCTTCATAAAATACACAAGATACTTAGAGAAAGTTTTGTCAATTTCACCTTCCGCATTTTGAAGAACACTGACAAAACAGAAAAGCAGCAAAGAATCCTGTGGCACCTTATAGACTAACAGATGTTTTGGAGCATAAGCTTTTGTGGGTGAATACCCACTTTGTCAGATGCATGTAGTGGAAATTTCCAGGGGCAGGTATATGTATGCCGTCAAGCTAGAGATAATGAGATTAGTTCAATCAGGGAGGATAAGGCCCTCTTCTAGCAGTTGAGGTGTGAAAACCAAGGGAGGAGAAACTGGTTCTGTAATTGGCAAGCCATTCACAGTCTTTGTTTAGTCCTGAGCTCATGGTGTCAAATTTGCAGATGAACTGAAGCTCAGCAGTTTCTCATTGAAGTCTGGTCCTGAAGTTTTTTTGCTGCAGGATGGCCACCTTAAGGTCTGCCATAGTGTGACCAGGGAAGTTGAAGTGTTCTCCTACAGGTTTTTGTATATTGCCATTCCTAATATCTGATTTGTGTCCGTTTATCCTTTTCCGTAGCGACTGTCCAGTTTGGCCGATGTACATAGCAGAGGGGCATTGCTGGCATATGATGGCGTATATTACATTGGTGGACGTGCAGGTGAATGAACCTGTGATGATGTGGCTGATCTGGTTAGGTCCTGTGATGGTGTCGCTGGTGTAGTTATGTGGGCAGAGTTGACATCGAGGTTTGTTGCAAAATAACACGGTTACCCCTCTGATACTAAAACAGAAAAGAGATCTGAGATCGCGCCCCATGTCCTAAGGACATTTCAGGTGTTTAATAGTAGTAGCAGTAGCAGCTTTATTTTCTATATCTAAGTCATGCAATGGGGGGGATCCATGGTATGTAGGAGAGGTGGGTTGCTGGCGATTGGACCGTACCGGTAAGAAATGTAAATTACTTTCACCCCTGCTTACTAGATGTACAACTTTACATTTGAATGTATTGAAATGCATACTGTTTACTTGCACTCCCTTTATCAAATGATCCAGATCATTCTATATCAGTGATTTGTTCTCTTCCTTATTTACCACACTCCCAATCTTTGTGTCATTTGAAAACTTTTATCAGTAATTATTTTTTCTTCCATGCCATTGATAAAATATTAAATAGCATAGGGCCAAGAACCAATCCCCCTAGCTGGACCTCACTAGAAACATACCAATAAATGATTCCCCATTTATAATTATATTTTAAGATCTATCATTTAGCCAGTTTTTAATCTATAGAATGTGTGCTGTGTTGATTTTGTATCATTCTAGTTTCTTAATCAAAATATCATGTGGTACCAAGTCAAATGCCATACAGAAGTCTATTACATCAACACTATTACCTTTATCAACCAAACTTGTAATTCATTTAAAAAAATTCAAGTTAGCTTGCCAAGATCATTTTTTTCCACAAACCCAGATTGATAGGTATTAATTATATTATCCTCCTTTTCATTCTTTATTAACTGAGGCCTGTATCAGCTAATACATTATTTTGCCTGGGGTCTATGTTACACTTACAACCCTTTAATTACTTGGTTCATTCTGTTTACCCTTGTTAAATATTTGTACAACGTAAGTTTTCTTCCACTACTCTGGAAATTGCCCAGTGTTCCACGAATCATTCAAAATTAGCATTAGCTGTCCAGGGCGCTCCTTGACCAGCTCTCTTCAAACACTTAGATACAAGTTTTCTGGACCTTCAGACGTAAAAATGTCTAATTTTATTAGCTTCTGTACAATACCCTTCTAAGTTACTGTTAGAAAGTATTTAATCACCATCAACGTACACCTCTACCCCGATATAATACAACCTGATATAACATGAATTTGGATATAACGCGGTAAAGCAGCGCTCGGGGGGGGGGTCAGGGCTGCGCACTCCGGCGGATCAAAGCAAGTTCGATATAAAGCGGTTTCACCTATAACGCAGTAAGATTTTTTTGGCTCCCGAGGATAGCGTTATATCGGGGTAGAGGTGTATATGAATACATCATCTAACTTTTCCCAAATACAGAACAAATATTTATTGAACACTTCTGCCTTTTCTGCATTATTGAAAATTCTACCATTTGCATGTAGTCAAGGACCAGTACCATTGTTAGGATTCCTTTTGCGCTTAATATACTTAACCCCTCCCCCCCACAACTCTCCTTTTAAAAGTTTTTATTGTCCTTAACTCTAACCATATAGTTCGCTTTATGTTCTTTTGCTTCCCTTACTGATTTTCTACAATTCCTACCTTTTCATTTATATTTATTGCTATTAATTTCCCCTTTTTTTCATTTGTTAGATTTATATATTTTTTATAGCTGCTTTAATTTCTCCTCTAAACCAGATTGTTTTTTTTTTTATCCAGTGTAGCCTTGTTTCTGGATTGTGGCTATTGGGGCATCTCGTAACAAGTTTTTAAAACATTCCAAATTATCATTCACATTATTCTATATCAATTCTTTCTCCTAGATGACTTGGCTCACAATTGTTTTCAGCTTTGTGAAACTGGCTCTTTTAAAGCACCAAATACATATTTTACTGGTTTTGATTTTATTCTGTTACAGTTCTTATGCTCCTGTTTGATTTGAAAGTTTCTCTTACCTACTAGATCACTAAACATAAAACTTTTCTGAAGACCCCTGGAAACTATAGTACTGGTGTATTATTTAGCAATAGGCTAAATAATGGAAAATCATCAAAGGCTGACATCCAATGGAATGACTTAGAAGGACCTGCCTTCACGGAATCCAGAAATTCTCCCACCCCTTCCTCAGACTTGACTGTTCCTTGGGTTCCCTGTTATCTGTCTAAGACTCTAGCTCCCTCATCAGAGAGGAAATCCCACCTTACTCACCTGTCCTGGTAGGTCATCAATAGCTAATCTACACTTCTTCAGAGGCTCCAATAGCAAGTTCAGCAACTGTACAGTCCTGTTATCATTACTGTAGCATGGGTGGCATGCATGGCAGATTTGGAATCATGATTTAGAGTTCCGTATGTACTAACAAATTATGGATCTTTAGATTGCAGCCATCTTTGGGGAATAACTTGTGTGTAACAAAATTGTTTGTTTGGAGGACCCCAGGTAGGTCATTTGGATGGGTCTTTTTACTTCAACCTGTTAATTCGAAACTAGCTATAGCAGGAGTGTAGTGGGGTGGTCATCCCGCTCCTGCCCTGAAGGGCTTAAAACAGCCCTGGGAAAGGGTTGCGGCAGGGGAAAAGCTACGCTGACTGGGAAAGCAGCCACAGCTGTGGTCACCTTAATCAAGGCCCAGCTGGCCCTTATAAGAGGGCTGTGGGCCAGAAGAAAGAGACACTCTCTCTAGCTTCCCTAGAGAGGGAAGAAGCTGGCTGCCTGGGAAGCCGAGGAAGGTACCTAGGGTGGAGCAGTGCTGGGAGAGGGAGCTGGGGAACTCCAGCCTAGCAAAATGCCAGGCTGCAGGCCTAGTTAAGGGCCCACAAAAGGTACTGGGGCTGCAGAGGGGCCGCTCAGAGATAGGGAGAGGTGGCTGGTCCAAACCCCCCTTGCCAGTGATGAGTGGTTTACAGACTGCCATCTGCCCCAGTGAGCGTATGCTAAATGGAGACTGGGAGTAACCACTGAGGCAAGGTGGGGATGGGGGATGGGGGTTCCCCTGGAAGGGGAGATCCTTGAGTGAGGGGGTACTGTGGTGGGCAGAACCCCTGGGCAAGGGGCACTGGGGTCTGGGAAGGACACAGGGCCGGTGGCAGGCGAGACACCAGCCTGCAGAGGGTACTCTGGGCTGGAAGAGCTAATTCCCTGGATGACCAGCAGGAGGCGCCACACCAGTGAGTCATCGTCCCGCCACAAGGAGTGGTTAAAATCCATTCATTTGAAATAGAGGCTATGTATGCACTATACAACTTTTAGCAACACATCTGTGCCTCTACAGCCATGCCGCTAAAAGTCGCGCAGTGTAGCCACTGTTTTGTTGTCAGGAGAGCTGTCTGCTGCCGACAAAGCGCTGTTCACACTGGTGCTTGTCATCAACAAAACTTTTGTCTTTCGGGGTGCATGTGTTTGTTTTTAACACCTCTGAATGACAAAAGTTTTGTCTTACACTTGTCAGAGTAGACATAGCCAGAGAAAAGTGCTAAACTGCACAAAATAAGGCACACATCTGGCAAGCCACAGAACCTGCCCTGCTCCCCTAAGCCATAATATGTTTGAAAGGGATGCTTGTTTGTATTATTCATATTACTGAAACTTACTCCTGACGCATTATCACATTAGCAGGGAAAGGTCTCAGAGCTTTTAAGTGCTTATTGTTGCTAGGGCAACCACTTCTTTGGTACCCATATGAGATGGAGAAGTGTTTGTCTTTCACTCCCTAGATCGAGTCCTTAGGAGGCAAACTGTGACACTGCAAAAACAGATGGGACAAAGAAAGCAAGCCTGGTGGTAGCAAGTTACTAAAATCAGGAATGTCCTGAGAAAATCTAGATGAATCATTCCAACTCTAACTGCAAAGTACAAGAAGTCCTGTCAGTCAGTATAATACCTGCACCTTCAGAAAGCTTTGTATAAACAGATGAACTGTGGAATCAAGAAGAATTCACCTGTCAGTTTCTTACTTAGCAACTAATAGCTTGAGAAATGGTAGCCTACGTAAACTAGGACTTTCCTTCAGGATGTAAGGGGGAACTGCTAAATAATAACCAGATTTTTATTAAACTAGTGCTTAGAGGCATCAACCCAGGTTGAGTCCCATTGGGCTAGGCACCATACAAACACAGAAAATGACAGCCCCTGCCTCAGAAACTAATAGTCACAATTCAATGGGAATCCGGCATCTCACTCACCTTTAAAATCCCAGCCCTAATAATACTGAATTTCACATTCAGAAGGTAGATGACCGATCAACTAAAAGTCTGCCTGTTAGTAAATCTCAGGCTACTTCTGCCTGTTTGATTTATTTTTAACATTATTTTCATTTATTATTCAATGATGTGTCAATTATTTTCATTTCTAGAAACAGACTTTTATATGAATAAAACTGACTGTCTCAATTTCAGTGGGATTTAGTCAAGATCATACCATATACCTTGCCCTCTTCAAATGAACCCACAACAAGTGTCTATGGCTTTAGAAATGTTACCTATAAGTGTGCTGCTCATGGCTTTCTTTCCTCCTTCTCTTATTATCACTCATTAGCAAATTGCTACCTCAGAAAGTAGCTACCTGTAAAATTATGGGCAATGCTAATCATAGTTGGTCTAAAGAGAACTAGCACATAGGTTTTGTTTTAGGTTTTTTTTTTACTCTACGTTGTTTTGTAAGTCATCATTATAATGAGTACATCTTTGCTTATAGATGTAGTCTATTCTCTGTTAGCACAGTTTGATTATTTCCTGATTTCTGTACAGCAGACGTTAACAGGGCAGGTTTCTTGCATTGATTTACTTCGTTTGTGTAGAGCATCAGTGAGCTTCAGTTATGTCAACACTAATCTGATAACATAATTTGTTAATTGCTGCTTAAGAACCAGTAAAAGAGGACAGAACTATATTATTAGGAGCTGCAACAAACAATAGCTTTTTCTTGCTGATAATATTGGAGTTCTATTAACAATCAGATATTTAAGGCTAGCTCCTGCCCACTGCTGTGCTGGAGTGCAAGTTGGGAAAGGGAAGAAATGGAAGCCTCTTTTCCCCAGGGAAGGAGGAGGGTGGTATGTTTCCAAATGCAGGAGAGGTCTAGGTCAGAGGTCTCAAACATGGGGTTCGCGGGGCTATTTCCTGCAGCCCGCGCCCGCCCCTCCCCAGCCTACCTCTAGGTGAGGGGTGGGCAAACTACGCCTGTGGGATTGCCCCCCTCAAGCCCCGCGCCGCTCCCTGAAGCAGCTGGTACCACATCCCTGCTGCTGGAGGGGAAGGGAGGGGGGGAAGAAGCAGAGGGTTCCATCCCTGTGTTGCCCTGGCTTTTAGGCACCGCTCCCGCGCAGCTCCCATTGTCTGGGAACGGGGAACCGCGGCCAATGGGAGCTTCAGGGTAGGTAACTGGAGGCACGGAAAGCAGTGCGCAGAGCCCTGCATCCCCCTCCCCCAGGGGCCGCAGGGACATGGTTCCAGCTACTTCCTGGAGTGGAGCTAGGCTGGGGCTAGGGCAGGCTGCTGGCTGCAGCCCCAGTGTGCACCGCTGCCACCCCAGAGCCCGAAGCCCTCCTGCACCCTGCCCCCCAACTCCCTGCCCTGAATCCTGCTGCATCCCACACCCCTTCTGCACCCCAATACCCTGCCCTGAACCCCCTACTTGCACCCCAACCCACTGCCTGTACCCCAGGAAAGGGGTTAGAATGGGAGCAGGGAAGGGGTGGGAAGAGGGGGGGCCTCATGGAAAGAGTGGAGTGGGAGCAGGGCCTGAGGCAGCAAGGCAGTGGGGGTTGCAGTGATGCGGCCCTCAGGCCAATGAACTAACCCTCATGTGGCCCTCATGATCATTTGAGTTTGAGACCCCTGGTCTCGGTGCTGGGGGGAAGCCCTGCTGCCATTAGAGCTAGTGCACCAAATCCCCATGGGCTTGGTCCATTAGTTATGAGGTATTCTCAGCCTCCTACTATGTATAAAGGCATCAGGAGTCAAAGACCCAGCTAGGGCTCTGTTCATCATAATATAGAGCACACCCTCTTCACCAGACTGCCTTGTGGAATCCTAGCCTGGTAGGCAGGAGTCTTATGGCAGAGGATGTACAGGGCAGCATCTCTGCTCATCCTCACTGTATCGGCCAGGGAAGGGGTTGGATCTGATGATCCTGAAGACTTTTATCAGATAAAAGTAAGTCAGTTTTGGATCCTGAAGTGCCTAACCTTTTGCCCATAAATCAGACTCTTGTTATGATGTAATATGTGACTCTCAATAGCTACTGTGAGTTACCAACGTACACCGCTCGGTGTCAGGGCTGCTATGTTGGCCAACCCCAGAGACTGAACCAGCAATCTCCAGCTAAAAGCATGAGTTCCTCTAGCTTGAACTAGCCTGTCAGGCTTTCTGAAGGTGAGAGCAGTAACAAACCCATATACTTTGTGGACTGAACACAAAGAGGGATAAAACACACACTGAGTGGGAGGGTTACAAGTGCAGAAAGACCCTTGTCGTCTTAGGGGGAGAAGGGGTCAGTGGCCTCTGGGGCATTACTGCCCTCTCTCTGGAACATCCAAGGATGGAGCAGCCAGGGAGCACTGGAATGTCCTTTTGCCAGCCCCATGAGGAATCCTTGAGAGCCAATAACACACCTGTCCAGTCATGAGTGTATTTAAAAAAAAAAAATCACAAAGACCATTGCTGAGAAGCCACCATCAATTTTATGTTAAAATGTCCATGGTACACTCAGGGCTGGTGCAACAACTAGGCAGCTGCCTAGGGCGCCTAGTGGTTGAGGGAGCCTAAAAACCTTCTCAGGGTGAGGAGGTGGAGTGGAGGTGAGCTGGGTCAGGGGAGCGCGGGGAGGGCCACCTGCAGTAATGGGGGTGGCGGGGAGGCGCACAGGGAAACCGCTCCCTGCCCCAGATCACCGCCACTCTGCCTCCTTTGCTGAGCACACAGCCCCCACTCTAATTCTCCTCCAATCGGTGCTGCAAGCCTGGGAGCGGAGGAGAATTAGAGCGGCGCTGGCATGCTCAGTGGAGGAGGCGGAGCAGAGGTGAGCTGGGGCGGGCTCCCTGGGCAGTGTTAGCTGCCACGGAGGAGAGGCGATGTTAGCTGCCACAGAGTAGGGGTAGCTGCCGGGGGGGTTCCCCGGGTAGCAGGCTGGGTTAGCCACTGCAGTGGGCAAGGTTAGCTGCCGTGGGGGGACTCCTCTGGTGGGAGGAGCAGGTGGGTGTGGTTAGCTGCCGTGGGGGAGGGGGGGGCTCCTCTGGTGAGAGGGGCAGGTGGGCATGGTTAGCTGCTGTGGGGGAGGGGTGGTGGGCGGGGTTAGCTGGGTGGGGGCGTGGCACAAGGTGGAAGTTTTGCCTAGGGCGCAAAACTTCCTTGCACCGGCCCTGGATGCACTCTCAGGAATCACCTGTGGGAAACAATGCCAAAGACTTCACTAGATACAGTCAGGGAATGAACAACAACTCACTCACTCATGCCCATCACCCCAATCGGGGTATGGGCCGCCAACCACAGATCTCCAGAGTCTTCTATCCTGGGCCATTCACTCTAGCTGGTTCCAGGTATAGCCCATTTTTTTGCTATCAGCCTGAAGGTCACGTTGCCAGGTGTTTCTTGGACGGCCTCTTTTCCGCTGCCTGGGGTTCCACGCGCAGTGCCTGTCTGGTGATGTTAGTTGGCAGCTGCGTAGTGTATGTCCTGCCAACGCCAACGCTCTCCTTCTAATTTCTTCCTCTGCTGGGAGTTGATGGGTTCTCTCCAAGAGGTGGATGTTACTGATGGTGTCTGGCCAGCGGGATCTGGAGAATCCTTCTGAGGCAGCTATTAATGAAGGTCCTGGATCTTCCTGTGGTTGTTTTGGTTGTCCTCCAGGCTTCAGCTCATACAGTAGGACTGATTTCACATTGGAGTTGAACAGTCGAATTTTTATTGCCAAAGACAGCTCTCTGAGCTCCAGATGTCCTTGAGCTGTAAGAAGGCTGCCTTGCCTACCAATCCTTACTTTGATGTCTGCGTCTGTGCCACCCTGCTGGTCGATGAGTGCTACCTTAGGTAGGTGAAGAACTGCACTTCTTCCAGGGGTTTCCATTCAGTGTGACTGGGTCGTCACTGATGGAATTAATCCTAAGGATCTTGGTCTTGTCCTTGTGAATGTTGAGGCCAACCTTTGGGGCCATCTGCCTGTCCAAGTCAGGATAAAGGAGGAGGGTTGGGCGTGGGGCTAGCAACTCCACCCTGTAAAAATCAACCTGCTACAGAAAATGCCAACAACAGAGACACCAGAGACTTTTACCCTGGAAAAAGAGGGTCTTCAACTCGAAGATGCATACGCTGGGTGGTGAAAGCCGTGAGGAAGCCACTAGCTGATTACCCTTCTTGCAACCAGAGGATTACTCATAGGCACATGGAACGTGAGGACCATGTACGAGTCAGAAAAGACGCGCAGGTGCAGCAGAGATGAGGAGCAAACAACCTGACCTATTAGGCATTAGCGAAACAAGATGGACGCAAGTTGGACAGAGACGACTGTTGACAGGAAGAGCTGTTTGCTGTATTCAGGACATGAAGAGAGCGACGACCCACACACAGGAGTAGGCTTCATGTTGTCCAAACAGGCACAGAGAGCACTGATTGGTTGGGAGGCACGTGTCCCAGGATCATCACAGCATCCTTCAGAACTAAATGAAGAGGACTAAGATGAATGTTGTTCAGTGCTACGCTCAACTAATGACAGCGAAGAGGAGTACAAAGATTATTTTTGCAACAGACTCCAGAAAATATAGAGATTCTCCAGTAAAGACATCATCATCCTTATGGGAGACTTTAATGCCAAAATTGGACCTGACACACAGGATACGAACAAGTCATGGGGACCCACGCTCTGGGAGAGATGAGTGAGAATGGAGAGAGATTTGTGGATCTTGTGCCCTTAACAACCTGGTCATAGAGGAGCATCTTCCTCACAAGCGGATCCACAAGAGTACCTGGGTATCACCAGCAGGCATGACAGAAAACAGATTGACCATGTCTGCATTAAGCAAGAAGTTCAAGATCCTTGCAGGGACGTTAGAGTTAGAAGAGGAGCAGACGCGGCGTCCGACATCACTTAGTGGTGGCTAGATTGAACTGAAGCTGAAGTAGAGCTGGATAGATACGTCAGACAGAAAGTGAAGTACTCTTCTGAAGGACCGTAAACAAGGAAGATTTTGGACTGATGCTGAAGAATAAGTTTCAGTATACAGGATCAGTCTGAGGAAGAGGAAGACAAGTGTAACTAAACAGATGGCAGAAAGTGAGACACACACTTAGGTAGTATGCCAGGAAGTGCTTGGAATTAGAAATACCAGCAGAAAGAGTGGATCAAGCAGAGACCTTGACCAAATAGAAGACAGAAGAAGAAGAAGGAGCAGTCAACAACAGCAGGACTAGAGCTGCAAAAGGCCCAAAGCTAAAAGAGATATGCTGAGCCAAAGAGCAGGAGGAGAGGAATATTAGGAAGGACAAAGAGAGTATGTGAATGACTGGCAGCAGAAGCGGAGCAGGCAGCATACGCGTAACATGAAACAGCTGTATGATACTACCAAGCAGCGTCTGGAAAGTTCAGCAAGCCAGAACGTCCCATTAAAGACAAGCAGGGAAAGTCTCATAACAGGAAGAGAACAACAGATGAACGATTGGGCGGAGCACTTTGAGACTCTGAACAGACACAGCACACCAAATCACCAGACATTAACCAGCCACGAGGACCTCCCAATTAATTGCGATAAAACCAACCAGAGATGGATCAGAAAAGCCATCACCATGATGAAGAACAGGAAGGCGGTCTGGACCTGATGACATCCCACAGAGGCCCTGAAAGCAGACCTGGATGCTTCAGTGGAAATGCTGTACCCTCTCTTTGAGAAGATATGGGAGAAGAAGTGATTCCGGCAGACTGAAAGAGGGATATCTCAAAATCCCAAGAAAGGAGACCTTAGCAACTGTGCCACATTATAGAGGAATCACACTCCTGTCGGTGCAGAGAGGTCTTCAACCGAGTTCTCTTAGAGAGAATGAAGATGCCGTCGATCCACAGCTATGAGATGAACAGGCAGGTTTCCGTCTGAACAGATCATGCACGGACCAGATAGCAATGCTTCACATCATAGTCGAGCAGTCTGTGGAGTGGAACTCCTCATTGTACATCAACTTTGTTGACTATGAGAAAGCGTTTTGATAGCGTGGATCGAGAGACCTCTGGAAGCTCCTTCGGCACTACGGCATTCCAGCAAAGGTGGTCACCTGATCAAGAACTCATATGATGTATACACTGTAGAGTGATCCATGGAGGCAGCTCACTAACAGCTCCAGGTGCGAACGGAGTCAGACAAGATGCTCGTTGTCACCACTTCTCTTTCTCCTCGTCATCGATTGGATTATGAGACATCCACTTATGAGCGTAGGAACGAATCCAGTGGACGGTGTGACCCAGCTTGATGACCTGGACTTTGCTGACGATCTTGCACTCCTTTCGCACAGTAAAGAGCAGATGCAAGAGAAGACCAACGTAGTGGCAGCCACGTCATCACAGGTTGGCCTCAATGAACAACAAGGAAGATCTAAATTCTTTTTATTCTATTTTCTGATCCATAAAATATCTTTTGAGGATTCCCTCAAAGTCATACAGACTAAGAAAAGTGATAGACAATCTCCAGCTGTGCGTAAGTTTAAAGATTCAGTTAACATTTCTGTCATTCAGCATAGCATTTACTGGACTATGCATAAACACATTGTCACAGTGAGATCAGTGCATATTTGCACATATGCTCTGGACACACTTTCAAAACTAGATTTGACAGACTTTAGTCTCCTGTTAAAGCTGCTACAGCTGAAGCTGCCAGTTTACAAAAAGCAGCTACAGACATATGCTAGCAACCAACAGGGTTACAAGGCCAGGATGTTTCAATATGAGCCAGAAATGTCCAGTAAATGTATATTGTCATGTTTCTGTATGGACCAGAAATGCCTTAATGGACATTAATTCCTGTAACTGGAGAAAGTGTCAGTGAAAACAGAAATAAATAGTGCTGATTTTTTTGTTCAAAGCCAAGAATGGATAAGAAACACAATGTGACAGTGAGCTGGTAGGAATTTCATACTGAAAATTATCAGAAGTTCTGCTCAGCCTTTATCTGTGCTACTGTTTATTTGAAAGGATAGTGAAAATACACTCCAGAGACACATATTGGCAACATATCTGGATACAACATTGCAGGTGGTGAATGGGTACCATAACAAAAGGATGCTAAATGGTATTATGAAAGGAAAAATTACCGTGATTACACATATATCATGCAGTGTACTGTACTGCTGAAATTAATGAGACATAGAAAACATACAAGGACAAATATTAAGGACCAAAAGTACTGTATCTACATAAAGTGTTTAGTGATTATATCTTATACTGCATACAAGTGAAACAGACAATGCTCCAAAACGTATATATTAATACAGTTAGTTAAGCCTCAGCCACCTGCAGAAAATACTACTTTTTCCTTAGTTAAGAGGAGGCACACAAATGAACGGAGTCATTGCAGACAAACGAAAACACTGGCTTGGACGGAAAAGTGTATGTGCTGGAACAAATCCATTACAAAAATGAGACATCCACTGCTGAAGAAAGGCAGAGCTATCCACAAGAAATGTTGAAAAACAAACATGACAGGAATATGAAAACATATTTCCAGAAAAATTGCCCCTGAATCATTTCTCACTCCAGGCTCAAAATGGCAGAGAAAACTCCTCTCCTACTTGCCTGACTCACACAATCAATCTCATAATGTAGAAAAGGTGAGCAGGATTTGTTCCCAGAAGTGAAAGGTTTTAATTGCTGATGTATAACATCCTACTGAATTTCCATGAACAGATGCCAATCTGTTTTCAGTGCTTTAGCTCAGTAATTGCCACCAGGCTATGCAACAGACAACTAGCGATGTTGATTTTTGTCATGATTTGTAACCAATTTGCATCTTCATTAAGTATAATAAAATGCAAAGATGCAAGCTAAACATTGGTCTTCATTTCCTTGTCTATGGTTCACTGTCAGGATGGGGAGATAGAGACAAGCAAGCAGCCCAGGAGTTAATATAATATAATATACATGATAGCTTGAGTGGACTGACAAAACTCAATCCATCTTATAAAGGCCAAATGTTTATCCCCCCCACAAAGCCTGAGGGAATAGGTTTCACATAGGGGACCTCTATGAGTGTTGGAAGAGCTTCATCTGGGCAGCAGCAGACAGCGTACCAGGGCAGTCTCTCCCCCTCCCCTACAGGGTTTGGCCCATGGATCCACATAATTTGTAAACCCATGGCTGTTCCTTGTGCCCACTGCTCTACGTCCTCTCCTCATCCCCAGATAAAATCATCCTCCCATGGCCTTTCAGAAGGAGATGCTGCTGAGCATTCCATGTGTGCCCCAAAGCAAAGTCTCTGCAGCCTGGCTCCTATCTCACACACAGACGAACTGATCTGATTCTGCTGCCTTTCAGGCCTTGTCCACCTGCAAGAAACAGGCAGCTGTGCCTAAATGTTTATTTGGACTTTTTCCCTGTTAGAAATGATATCTTTCATTAGCGACTTCTGGATGGGCAGCATTTTCCAGCAGGGCTGCCCAGAGGATTCTGGGGGCCTGGGGTATGGTGGTGGGGGGCCCCTGCTTTGGTGGTAATTTGGCAGCGGGGGGTCCTTCTGCTCCGGGACCCGCCACTGAAGTGCCTCGAAGACCTGCGGCGGGGGACCCCCGCTGCTGAATTACTGCCAAAGTGGGACCCTGCACTTCGGTGGCAGGTCCCGCTTCGGCAGTAATTCAGCGATGGGGGGTCCTTCTGCCACCGAAGACCCGGAGCAGAAGAAGCTCTGGGGCCCCGGACCCCATGAGAGTTTTCCGGGGTCCCCAGAGCGAGTGAAGGACCCCGCTCCAGGGGTCCCGAAAAACTCTCGTGGGGCCCCTGTGGGGCCTGGGGCAAATTGCCCCACTTGCCCCGCCCCTCTGGGCGGCCCTGTTTTCCAGCCACCAGTCCTGCAATTGACCTGTTATCAGACAGTATTTAATAATAAAGCCCATCCAAAAATTAACTGGACAGATGCTGTTTTAAATTTGGCCACATTTTCTACCTTCAGATTTTACTAAAGACAGTTTATGACTAAGATGTTGAATTTAGCAGCTCACAGATCTTGCATGTAGCTCTGTAACATGTAGTCGAGCAGTTTGGAACTTAAAGCTGACCTGCCACAAAAGATTTGAAATCTTGTTGAAAAAAGCACTAAGAAATGGTAGGCAGTAGCAAACCAATAGCCACTCTAGCCCCTACTTTGTAGTATTTCCTCAAGCTGGCATTTTGTGCTCTGGAAGGGCAGGGAACCAAAAACATTTTCCAGAACTGAACTTGTTTCTTGTGACATCAGCAATGGCACTGGTATAACTGAGCCTGGGTGGCTTCCACTGCTGTGCTGGAGAAATAGGTAACGTTTGCATGAACAAATACATGCCTGCAGGAATCGAGCTCATTACCAGTCTTACGGAGAAACATAATTTATTTCATGTTGACAGCCATATAGGAAACACAGGACAGCAGAGAGTGGAAATGTTACAGAGAAGACTTGGAACAGCAAGAACCACACTCTTCATTGTGCATCCCTACCAGCTGACTTAATGAGATTTCCTTTTCTGAGGATGCTGACGAGTTACGAGAAAGCATACAACACAGGGGGCCATGTTCTCTTCTGATGTAAATTGGGGTTGGCTCTTCTGAAGTTATTGGTTTACCCAAGTTCAAGATTTGGCTCAGAGTGGGTCTTTATTTTATTTTATTTATTTATTTATTTATTTTTGTATTCTTACTATAAAATCTGTCCCAACATTCATATTTTCAGAGTAGGACAAAGGAATGAACAATTAATGAAGCCCAGTAAGGGAAAATGTGTGATTAAGCAAAGAGAGGTGCACAGCATCTGTATTTGCTGTTCTGTAAATGACAAGATCAGATGCATCATCTGTACATGATCAGTATTTCCTGATGCACAAAATTAGAGAAGAACCAACCTACAAAAGAGCCCTACCAAATTCACAGTCCCTGTCACGGTCATAAGATTTTAAAAATAATAAATTTCATGATTTCATCTATTTAAATCTGAAATTTCGCAGTGTTGTAATTGTAGGAGTCCTGACCCAAAAAGACGTTGAGGAGGGGTTGCAAGGTTATTGTAGTGGGGGTTGTGGTACTGCTACCCTTATTTCTGCACTGTTGCAGGCAGTGGTGCTGCCTTCAGAGCTGGGCAGCTGGAGAACAGCGGCTGCTGGTCGGGAGCCCATCTCTGAAGGCAGAGTTGCTGCCAGCAGCAGTGCAGAAGTAAGAATGGCATGGTATGGTTGTGATAGGTTGGATCACAGAAAACCCTAGTGGGACTGCCATCTGATGTACTGAGACTACCTCTGAGCACTTTTTCGCTGCCAGCTCAGGACTCCAGAACCTTGCCTTGTATGACACACTTGCCCGCTGCAAACACAGACCCAGGTCTGAACAACGTCACCCAAAAGCTGCAGGCTTAACTGAAAACAGCTAAAGAAGTGTTCCTGTCTCCAACACTCAGATGCCCAGCTCCCAATGGGGTCCAAACCCCAAATAAATCTGCTTTACTCTGCATAAAGCTTATGCTGGGTAAACTTATAAATTGTTTGCCCTCTATAACACTGATAGAGAGATATGCACAGGTGTTTGCCTCCCCGCCCCAGGTATTAATTACTTGCTCTGGGTCAATTAATAAGTAAAAGTAGGATTTAAGTGTTTCCAAGTAATAACAGACCGAACAAAGTGAAAAGAACAGGCGTACTTGTGGCACCTTAGAGACTATTTGCTAGTCTCTAAGGTGCCACAAGTACTCCTGTTCTTTTTGGGGATACAGACTAACATGGCTGCTATTCTAAGAACAAAGTGAATGACCAAGCAAAATAAAGTAAAATACACGAGTCTAAACCTAATACAGTAAGAAAGTGATTACAGATGAAAGCTCACCCTCAGAGATGTTCCAATAAGTTTCTTTCACAGACTGGATGCCTTCCTAGTCTGGGCACAATCCTTTCCCCTGGTACAGCCATTGTTCCAGCTCAGGTGGTAGGTAGGGGATTTCTCATGACTGCAGCCCGTTTTGTTCTGTTTCACGCCCTTATATAGCTTTTGCATAAGGTGGGCATCCTTTGTCCCTCTCTGGGTTCCCACCCCTCATTCTAAATGGAAAAGCACCAGGTTAAAGATGGATTCCACTTCAGGTGACATGATCACATGTCACTGTAAGACTCCAAGCCGTCATACCTCCCAGCCTGACTCACAGGAAGGCCGGCTTGCAAACAGAGCCATACACAGTCGATTGTCCTGGTTGATGGGAGCCATCAAGATTCCAAACCACCATTAATGGCCCACACTTTGCATAATTACAATAATTACAATAGGCCCTCAGAGTTATATTTCATATTTCAGCAAAGAGTCCTGTGGCGCCTTATAGACTAACCGACATATTGGAGCATGAGCTTTCATGGGTGAATACCCACTTTGTCGGATGCATGCACCCATGAAAGCTCATGCTGTAATACGTCTGTTAGTTTATAAGGTGCCACAGGACTCTTTGCTGCTTTTACAGTTCCAGACTAACACGACTATCCCTCTGATACTTGGTTTTATATTTCTAGTTTCAAATACGAGAGTAATACATACATAGAAATAGGATGACCACACACAATAGATTAAAAGCTTTGTAATGATACCTTATAAGAGATCTTTTGCATGAATCATGTTCAAGTTACATTATATTCACACTCATTAGCATATTTTCATAAAATCATATAGAGTGCAATGTCACAATGGTACTGCCATCCTTACTTCTGCACTGCTGCCTGCAGAGTTGGGTCCTCGGTCAGCAGCCGCCAGTCTCTGGCCTCCCAACTCTGAAGGCAGCAGCACAGAAGTAAGGGTGGCGTGGTATGGTATTGGCACCCTTACTTCTAGGCTGCTGCTGCTGGTGGTGCCCCCTTCATAGACTTTAAGGTCAGAAGGACCATCATGATCATCTAGTCTGACCTGCTGCACAATGCAGGCCACAGAATCTCACCCATCCACTCCTATAACAAACCCCTAACCTATGTCTGAGTTATTGAAGTCCTCAAATCGTGGTTTAAAGACCTCAAGGTGCAGAGAATCCTTCAGCAAATGACCCATGCCCCACACTGCAGAGGAAGGCGAAAAACCTCCAGGGCCTCTGCCAATCTGCCCT